>NC_025993.2:39838578-40138578 GCF_000442705.2 Elaeis guineensis
AAAATGGCATCTATATTCTATCACAGCTTGTGAGTGTAATATACACTCTAAATAAATGCTCAAAGTTAGATAATATCATAAATACCTATCTTTGGTATTGTAGGCTCGATCATATTAACAAGAGTAGGATAAATAGGTTAACACAAGAGGATATCCTCAATATCAATGATTATGAATTATTATCGACTTGTGAGTCTTGTCTTTGTGAGAAGATGACTAAGTCACCTTTTACTGAAAAAGATGAACATGCTAGTGAAGTTTTAGGTCTAATACATAGTGATGTATGTGGACCTATGAACATTAGTGTTAGAAATTGTATCTTAAAATCAATCGTGTGATGATTATATCCTCTTTGTATATGAATTATTCATTGATAAATAAAAAATTATTTTGGCATTATTTATCACAAAGTTACATCTTCCTTATAGAACTCTTGTGTTGTGATGAAGTCCTTAAAACTATATTAGTGAAGTAAAAAGAAGATTTATCGTATAGTTCTTAAATATGTTCACGACCAAATGATACGTTATACAAGACGATGACGTTTATCAAGTGGAGGTCGTTGTGCACCATATAGATTGATTATCCTCTTAATCAACGAGTGCGATGACACTGGTTATGGCATACAGTGAGATATAGGAGTACATCATCTCTGAACAAGTGACTCACCTGCTGACATTCTACTATCAAGAGCTGCTCGCGAAGCGTATGGGTATAGTATCTCTCAGACCTAAGATCATCATAGTGACTTGCAAGTAACTTACTGTGCTTGATGCCAACTATCTGAATTTCTAATACAGTACGGAAGACTATAGGGTACAGTCAAGTACTTACGAAGTCTATGTGTGGATCAAGATAGGATTGATCCCTCCGGATTATTGGAGCTAATGTATCACTGTATTTCAATTAGTAAAGTCTTGGCCAGGAAATATGAGATAGATTTGAAAGGTTGAAATACATGTGGATGAAACACTGTGGGTTGACAGTTAAACCTAGACTATCCTAGAGCATTCGGGGTCAAAGGAATGAATTATGTGGTAACCATATGCATAGGTTCTGAAATATTCTTTTGTAATAATTTGACCTATCTGGACATCAAAAATCATTGCTAGATAGTAGCCTCGATTAATACAGAAATTGATTTCTGTGCTACCGGCTTAGTGTTGAACCTATGGAGTCACGTACACAAATCAGATAATGTAGAAAAGTATTCGCCTTTGTTTATATGTCCAATTTGAAAATACTTGACTTGATTGAATATATAAACTAACTTGATTAAGAATTAAGTTATGGGTCAAATAGAATTGAAGAGTTGACTCTATCTAGCTAGCACTACACATGAGGTTCAAGTTCAATCCCGGGGATGAATAGTTCTTGATCTATGATTTAAGAAGCCTATGAGAGATTGAATTTAAGTATTGATTAATTTTAGATTAGATCTAAATTAATTAGACTTAATTAAGTTTAAAATTTTAAGTTAGACTTGATCCAAAAATCCTAAAGAGTTTAGGATTGACAGCCTTTCGAAATTGCTTCAAACCAGCTTCGAATTGGATTCGAATTGAATTCTTTTTGGATAAGATCCTTGGAGTCCTACTTTCACTGGGACTCCCTCACTCATTGGCTGACTAGCACCTGGTAAGGTGCTAGTTGTGGGCCATCTTATTGGAAAATATTTTTCAAAGCCAATCGTCAGTCTGTTCATGATTGTATTCATATTTATAAATGTATATGAATTTTTATTAATAAAAATTATTTAACTTTTTTATTATAATTTGTCTATCTTATTTTGAACTCTTGTTTCGTAATGAAGTTCTTAGGACTACAATTAATCAACAAAGGAGGATTTATCATTTAGTCCTTAAAAGTGTTTGCGATCGAATGATATGTTGTTAATAGGATGATAACAATATCGAGTAAAGAATGATGGAGATACTATTATGGCATATAAGTAGAATGTAAAAGTACATTCACATCGAACGTAACCATTTGTCGAGCACTCTGTTGTTAAGAGTAGCTCGTGAAGGATATGGGTATAAGGGTCCCTCAATCTTGAGATCACCACAGTGATTTGTAAGCAACTCATTGTACTTTAGTACCAGACCATCTGACTTTCTAATTCAGTGATGGAAGGATACTGGGTACAGTCAAGTACTTATCAAGTCGGTGTGTGAGTCAAAATGGAATTGACCCTTCTGAATTAGTAAGAGATATACATCAGTATATTTCAATTCAGTAAAACCTTGGCTAGAGTAATCCATGTGATGGATTTGAAAGGTTGAAATATAATGTGATAAACTATATTAGGGTTGACAGTTAAACCCTAGATCACCTTGAGCTTTAGGATCAAAGGGATGAATTATACAGTAACCATATGTTAGTAGGTTTTAGAATGTTGCTTTGCAATCTTTCAACCTATCTGGACATCGGGTCCCATTGCTAGATGGTTACACTGATTGATATAGAAAATTATTTTTATACTACTGACTTAGGTTCGAATCTATGGAGTCACACACATTAAAAGATTCGGATAGATCTAATGGCTGAAGAGTCCAATTGGATTGTGACTCTAGTGAGGAGTCCCACTAGAACTGGGATGCTGGAGGAGAGTCCCATTGGACTGGGACTCCACTATTAATAGAGAATTAATTAATAATTAGATTACTCATTGACTCAATTTGATTAAGTAAAGAGTTTTAGATCAAGTCTAATTGAATTGGATTCAGTATGACTTAGATTAGGCTTAATATAATCAAAATCTAATTGTAAGTAAAATTTGATCATGATTCGATTAGGACTTGAGCTTAGCTAATTCCTAATTAGATTAGAAAATTATTGAGATAATTGAGCTTCTAATTTGATTAGGTTCATTTCTAATATTGGGTCCAAACCAGATTTGATTTGGTTTAGAATGAATTTGAAAATGGAGAGTCCAAGCCAACAGGGACTCTATCTCTTCCCCACACCAAAGACTAATTTTTGCAAATTTTGGGATGCCTAAAATTGTGTTTGGCATGGAGATTATGGCGCCCTCTCTTTGACCTAAACCCTAATCCCTATTCTATATAAAGGGGGCTCCATTCTTGGACGTCCCATATTGAGTTCCTTTGCTGGTTTTTTAATTTTCTCCAGAGCTCTCCCTCTTTCTCTCTTTCTCCTCTAAGTCTTCTTCTTATTTGGAGCATCCAAGGCTTGTGAAGAAGAAAGAAGAAATCAGCCTCCGAGATCCTTGCAATCTAGCACTTCTAAGGAGCTTGATCTGCGCTGGTCTTCATGTGGACGATCTGTAGAGGCCGAATGATTTCATGTGGCTGTGAGCAACCTGAAAGAGATCCTTTCTAAGCATTGGACTAGTAAAGATCAAGAACTTTCAGTTTGATAATGGTTTCTAAACTTTCTTGATTGTGTTTGTCAGATCTAACGATTAGATCTACATGGTAGCATCGATTAGATCGATGTAAGTTTTTATTTTTAGATCTCATATATATATTAAATCATATTATTTATCTAGGCATGATAGTCTAGATTAGATCTTATATATATAATTTAATTAAATTATTTAATCTTATAGTTTCACTGCATAAAATTTTTGAAATTACATGCATGGCACTGCCAATATTTTCTTTAATTGGTATCAGAGCCATGTTATAATCTGATTTAATATGCTATTAGATCTGATAATATACTTTATATTTGATTATGTGCTATTTAGATTAGATCTAAATATATTTTATTTTCAGATCTGGTTGTTTATTTGATAGATTAGATGATCTGAGTAGCAAAGTACTTGGATTGGATAATCACCAGGTCGTCCGATCATAGGAGCAAATAGGGTTACATGACCCTTTCTTCCCATTCAATGGAGTGCTCTTATGGTGTATAGAGGTGCCACTATGTGGTCCTATGAAGAAGAAAGTGAAAAAAGAAAAACTTACTTTCTTGCAAAATTGTAGATCTTGAAATCTTAGGATTTATTGTATGTGATACAAGTTGCATAGAAAATTAGTTACATCTAATCTTAATAATCAAAATTATTTTTAATTTAAAATCATAAAAATTTAGATTTGATCTAAAAAGATTTTATAATTTAATGTAAAAAGTTTACATGAAAAATTATTTCAAAATCTAAACTATGTTGATGCATGTTGGTGCAGAATTTCGTCGATGCCGGAGAAGCTGGAGCCGAAGGGATCACGGCCACCGTCGGGACCTGCAAGGAAAGTCTAAACCAGAGTTGGGGGTGCTCCAGCAAGACCCTCCAATACTCAAGTCAGTACTCTGCTTCAACAGAAATGGAGCACTCGAATGGGATTTTAGCAGAGTTTAGAGATAATGCTTAGAGCTTAGAGGAAAACGTATCTGGGGGGTCTCTTTTATAGACGGGAGAGTGTAACCGATTGACAGCGACATCCGTAACTGCCTGGTAGTGGGCCATTCCGAGCCACATGGAGTTTGTTATGGAGAGTAGTGGTGTCCGTTGTCGTGACTTATCAGAGAGTGGTGGGGCCACATGGAGTTTGTTACAGAGAGTGGAGTGGTGTCCGTTGTCGCAACCTACTAGGGAGTTCGGACCGGATGGCTGAAGCTCGGTTGGGACATCTGGTGGAGCGGAATAGCTCTCTGTCTCAGCAATCTAAGAGAAGCTCGGATATTTTTGAGGTTGCTAACGGGTTAACTATTGTTGGGTGCCTTAGGCGTTGATGCTGCAGATAGAAGTCATCTGCTATAGAAGCCCGGACGAAAACTTTCTATTGGAGAAATCCGACTAGAGTCTGATTGCTAGAGAAGTCTATCTAAAATTTATCTGATATAGAAACTTATCTGAAGACTGTCCGCTGGAGAGATCCGGTAGCATGAAGAATCTGGAAGAAGGTCGATCGATAGTAGAATTCGGAAGGTGCTATAGAAGGTTGACTGATAGAAGAGTCTAGAAGGCGTTGTGAAAGTTCGTCCGCTGGAGGAGTCTGGAGGACACTGTGGAAGGTCGACTGCTGGAGGGGTCCGAAGAAAATTTATCCGTTGGAGGGATCTGGTTGGCACTGTTGAAGTCCAGTTGGCGCTATTGAAGGTTGATGGCTGGAGAGGTACGAAAGACACTAGAGACAGTCGGTCACTGTAGAAAT
This sequence comes from Elaeis guineensis, assembly GCF_000442705.2. Classification (NCBI taxonomy): domain Eukaryota; kingdom Viridiplantae; phylum Streptophyta; class Magnoliopsida; order Arecales; family Arecaceae; genus Elaeis; species Elaeis guineensis. Next base: position 39,843,702 of record NC_025993.2, read on the forward strand.
TTGGCTGCTGGAGCCCGTCCGTTGTAGAAGTTCGTTTGGAATCCATCCGCTGTAGAAGTTTGGACGGAGTCTGGTTCTTGTAGGAGTTTGGAAGGAGGCCGCTTACTGTAGAAGCTTGGATGGAGATCGATTGCTGTGGAAGCCTGAATGGAGACCACTTATTATAGAAGCTCGGACGAAGTCCACTTGCAATAAAAGTTCGGATGGAATTCGCTTACTGTAGAAGCTCGGATGAAATTTAGAAGGCGGTCGACCACTGTAGAAACTTGGATGGAGTCTGGTTACTATAGAAGTCCTGCTGCTGGAGAAGTCCAGACATTGATGAAGTCTGGAAGAAGCTCGGAGTAAAGTCGATCGTGGCAGGAGGAAGTTTGGAAAAGATTCGGAGAGTAGTCGATCACTGTAGAAAATCGGCTGATAGTGAAGCCCAGAGAGCATTTGGAGCAGTCCGATAGACTACTGAAGGAGCTCATTATTGGAGAAGTCTGGAGGTACGATAGAAGTTCATCCGTTGGAGAAATCTGGAGGATACTGTGGAAGGTCGACTGCTGGAGGAGTCCGGATGGTACTGTGGAAGATCGGACGGTCGGGGGAGTTCAGAAAGACGTCGCATAAGGTCGGAAGCCGGAAGAGTCCTGAGTGGGTTGGCCTCTTACGAACTTCGACAGGGGTTATTTTATACCCAACACTAGTTCCCCTACTTTCGAGTTTGGGTTTCGAATGAAGGAAGTACAGAAAAATTTTCACAGCTGAAGTTGCCCCCCTTGATTTTCATACTCGATTGTTTCCAGATATTTTGGCATTTGACACGTCGGTGCTGGAGTCTTTTCAAATCGAGGCAATCCGAAAAATTTTTTTCAAAATTTCCACTGGAGCGTCGCCCCAGCAATGGCATAATAATGATTCTGTCAGTCGTCAGCCGTCTGCCACGACGAGTAGGACATGCGGCGGTTGTAGGTCGGCCAAAGGAGATCTGCAATCATTATTGCGTCGGATCCTAAGGTCTATTTAAATCCATCCCCCTCCTTTAGGGGTTTCACCTTGCTTGAGATTTTTCTTCGGTCCCCTCTTCTTTCCTGAGAGCTTCGTCCTCCTCCAGCATCCCTCTCGGTCTTAGGTGCCTTTCAGGTCAACCTCCATCGCCTTCGCTGCCCTCCTGCACCTCTCGGACCAGCCTAGGTTAGTTTTGGAACCCTTCTTTTTCTTGCTATTCTTTTATTTTTCCTCCTCTGCATTTTGTTCGTTTGATTTCATGAGTGCCTTGTTTTTTTATTTTTTTTAATTTTTTTGGGATTTTTTGGGGTTTTCATTTGATTCAAAATGTCATCCAACACTTCCTCCTCTAGCAGTTCTAGAAGTTCGTCAGCTCCAGCCCTCCAAAATCCTAGTACTATAGATGAACCCGTACTTAGGATCGGACCTTGTTCGATCTTTGTACCAGACACCATTCCCAACTCTTTGACCTTGAACAAACTCTCACTGATTAGGATTCAGTACGGGGTTCCTCCGGAGTATGAGCTTGAGCTTTCCGGGCTAGCGCCCCTCCCCCTGGCCACTTTTATTTATACCAGGAAGCCTTCCGTGCCAGGCTTTGACTTCCACTCCCACCTTTTGTTGTTGCTCTTTTTTGCCTTTTAAACATTTCTCTAGTTTCTGTAGCACCAAACTCCTTTAGGTTTCTAATAGGATTTCTTTCCCTCTGTCATTTAGCTGAAGTCCGGCCAACTCTTTCCTTGTTTAGAAACTTTTATACCTTTAAGCATCACCCTTCGGCAAAGGACTGATGGTACTTTTCCCTCCAGTTCGGTAGAAAGGGGTTGCTGAAAGGTGCCCCCTCTTCTATCCACAACTGGAAGGAGAGGTACTTCTACATCCGATGCCCGATCCTGATGCTGGGGTTGCCGCCCTGGGGCTCCCTGAGGGACTCCATCCGTCGGGCTTCTAGCCTGGGAAAGGATGACCTTGAAGCCTCCAATAAACTTAAAACTTATCTAGCTCCTCTCCTCCCTGACCTTCTGAAGGAGCAACTTTTATTCAATATCGGCCTGAGCTCCCTCAACCCTGTCGGTATTTTTTCTTTCTCAAGTCATTCGCTGCTTCCTCTTTCTCTTATTCTGTTTTTAAGCTGTGTCGATTTTTTTTTATTGCAGACATGGATGCAAACGCAGCTCAGATACTAGCCAAGGGTCTCAAGGCACATAAGAGGAAAGGCACCGTAATTTCTGGGTCGACGAAAAAGGCAAAGGTAGAGGAGACAAGCTCGACCGTGCTTGCCCAGATGGCCATTGTCGTTGATGCCCCCTCCGACGTCGAGCCCGCAGTACCCCGAGCTTCTTCAAAAAGTCCTCCGACCGAGGTTCTCGCTCCAAAGTCTCATCCCGAGGAGGCACCGGGGGCCAAAAGGAAGAGAAGGAAGAAGATGGTGGCCCGCAAGATCAGCAGCAGCAGGGCTGCCATCGAAGGGTCCAACGGCTCTGAAGAGGATCCGGGGGAGAATCCCTTCAACAACAGGGATTTAATAAAAAGGTTGGTCGACGGATGCGTTTTGCCTGAGATCGTCCACAGGATCGTCCATGTCGATCCTGAACAGTGGGTTTGGGACTCTCTGAGGTCCTTTCTTGAGGTAGGCTGATTTACTTTTTTCTTCTTTTCACTTCTTCACTTAGTTCATTCTTTAGCTTTCATATTGACTTCCTGGCCGCTCTTGCAGATTGGACACCAGCTCATCACCAACATCGAGGCGATGAAAAATGCAAAGAAGGAAGCAGCCCAGGCGGAGGAAGGTCATCAGGTTGAGACTGCCCGTCTTAAGGAGAAGGTCACCGAAGTCACGAGTCTCCAAGAGGTGCTCTAGAAGGAGGAACAAACTTTGACGGATCTGAAGGTTGCTTTAGAGGAGAAAAGAAGGAAGGCAAAGGCCGAGGTCTCCAAGCTGAAGGAGTAGATCCCGACCCTAGTCTCGGAGGCAAGGACCCAAGCAGTGGAGGAGTTCAAGACCTCCTCCGAGATGAGGGATCTGAATATCAAGTTCGGCCAGGCTGCCTTTATCAAAGGCTTCGAGCTTTGCCAGGAGGAGGTGGTTGGAAAACTTTTTGAACTCGACCTCAGCTTCCTGGATGAAGCATCCGACGATGAAGCTGGACCTTCCAAAGCTGCTGTCGGTCTCCCTCCAGTCGGGACCTCTTCAACTGCCGCAGCTGTCGTGACTGACCTTCCGGGGGTGCCGAGCTCCTCCACTTCTGCTCCAGAGGTCCGAGACCTCTAATTTTATACCTTTTCTTTGTTACAATTTTTTTTCTCTTTCTCTTGTACTTAAGAATTATTCAATCAATGAAATCGGATTCCTCTTTATAGAGAGCTCCTTTTTCTCCTTCTACTTATTTTTTTCTTTTTTTTTTCTTGCAATGATTTGCATTGTGATGCTTTTGTTTTCCGACAATAGTGTCCTGCCGAAGCTCTTCCCCTACAGCAGGAGATTCTTTTGAAGTCTATGATCCGAGATCTGAGAAGGAAAGTTTGTCACCTAACGAAAAAATCAAAGAAGATGGACGACGAACTTCACAGGCTGAGGAAGAGCCATTCGGAAGCCACCGTGGAGGTTACTCGCCTTCGAAACCTCCATAAAAAGGACTTCATGGACTATAGCCAAAAGAAGACCAACTTCGAGAAGGAGCTTGAGGAACTTCAGAAATGTACCAATGATCGATCTTGGACTCAGGCCTCCAAGATCAGCTCCCTCGAGGTCGAGTTGGCGGCCGCATGGGAGAAGACTGACCAATTGGAAGGGAGCTCGTCCTGGCTTCCAACTCAAGCTGACTACGGTTGGGACTGGTCGGAGAAATTCTCCGACCTCCAGAAGCAGCTACAGGATGCCGAGATGAATTACAACACTTACCGAGTCAGCTGGTGCAGGCAAATAGATAACTACAGAAGGAGGCTCAAGACGACGACCGACGAGGTTGCTCGCCTTCAGAAGCAGTTTGTCCGAAAGAGCCCAGGCCATTTTGGTTCAAGGCTCCGATGAGCTCCGATCCTTGAGGGGGACCATGGAAGAACTATCTGTAGCCCTTGAGAAGGAGAAGGCCAAACTGCAGTGACTAAAAATTTAGCTGGCCCATAAGCAGCAGGCGGTCAAGGATGCAGAAGCGAAGTCCGAAGTTCTGAGGAAGAGGCTTCGAAAATCGAAGGGCGAAAGCCGACGGTTTCACCAAATGTATCGAGAGATGCTGTTAAGAAAGAAGGAACTGAAAGAAGAAGTTGAGAACTTAAAGCATTCCCTGATAATGGCTGGAACCGAGAGTCCGAAGTCAGAAGAAGTCGAGCTTCCTTAGAACTTCTTTTACCTTTTGTTCCATGTATTCTTTTCTTTTCTTGTTGTTTTTTTTTTGGCCTTCAAAGGCTTTTGTAATGCTCTCTTTACTAATGAAATGAAAAAAAAAAATTTCATTACCTTATCTATTCTTGCTCTAAGTTATCATTTACCGAGCTTCTCTTGTCTTTTGTCTTATTCGATGTCGATGTTGTTTGAAGGTTCCTGGTCATCGTCGCATTGATTTGTCCTTTTTGTTCATGATCGAAGGTCTTTTCGAGGCCATTCGAATTTGACACTTTCTCCCGATGTTCGAGCTTGGGGTCCGAACTTCTCGTTACTTTGAGGAAGTCTATTTTCTCCTGCTAGTGTTGGGTTTCTCCTTAGAGACAGAGGATTTTTGATAAGAGTTTTCTTTCTCGTTGAGACGAGATCTCTTGTGTCTTAGATGTAGTTCATTTTTCCATTATCTCTGACGTAGCTCGTCGCTTTTCCTTTTTCTCTCCTCCTTTTTTTTTTATGTTTGGACAAAGGTTTTTCCTCTGCTCCTAACGGAGTTGTAGGGGTGTAGAGGAGCAGTTGAGGAGACTTTTCCTCTCATCCGATCTTAAATGATCAGGTCTTCATTTGTGTCAGGATGAGGTTCTCCTCCTGTTCTCGATACAGTCAATTTCAGCTCATGTTAAGATAAGGTTTTTCTCCTATTCCTAACAGGACTGTAGGGGCACATAAGGACCATTGCGAGGGCCTCTTCCCCCATTCGGTCTCTTAATAATCGGGTCTTCGACTTTGCTCATGTTAGGACGAGTTTCTCCTCCTGTTCCTAACATGGCTATGGGGGCACATAAGGGCCGTTGCGAGGGCCTCTCCCTCCATCCGGTCTCTTAATAATCGGGTCTTCGACTTTGCTCATGCTAGGATGAGGTTCTCTTTCTATTCCTAACATGGCTGTGGGGGCGCATAAGGGCCGTTGCGAGAGCCTCTCTCCCCATCCGATCTCTTAATAATCGGGTCTTCGACTTTGCTCATGTTAGGATGAGCTTCTCCTCCTGTTCCTAACATGGCTATGGGGGCACATAAGGGCCGTTGCAATGGCCTCTCCCTCCATCCGGTCTCTTAATAACCAGATCTTCGATTTTGCTCATGTTAGGATGAGGTTCTCTTCCTATTCCTAACATGGCTGTGGGGGTGCATAAGGACCGTTATGAGGGTCTCTTTCCCTATCCGATCTCTTAATAATCGGGTTTTCAACTTTGCTCATGTTAGGATGAGGTTCTCCTCCTGTTCTTAACATGGCTGTGGGGCCGCATAAGGACCATTACAAGGGCCTCTCCCCCCATCCAGTCTCTTAATAATCGGATCTTCAACTTTACTCATGTTAGGACAAGGTTCTCCTCCTGTTCCTAACATGGCTGTGGGGGTGCGTAAGGGTCGTTGTGAGGGCCTCTCCCCCCATCCGATCTCTTAATAACCGGATCTTCGACTTTGCTTATGTTAGGATGAGGTTCTCCTCCTCTTCCTAACATGACTGTGGGGGCGCATAAGGGCCGTTGTGAGGGCCTCTCTCCCCATCCGGTCTCTAAATAATCGGGCATTCATTTATGTCGGGACGAGGTTCTCCTCTTATTCTTGACACGCTTAGTTTCGATTGTCTGAAGGAGCTACTCCCTGTCGTTATAAGCTCATGCCAAAAGAAAAGATATGCAAATATGAAACTTTTATTTAAGACAAAGTTATCGGTAATACATTCATAAATTTTTTGAATTCCATGGTCGCAGAAGGTCTGCTCTTCTGAGCTCTTTTAGATAGTATGTTTCGGGCCGGACTATCTCCCTGACTTCATACGGGCCTTCTCAGTTTAGGGCAAGTTTCGCTTGGTTCTGAGGTTGTGAAACAGCGGCTCGCCGAAGTACTAAGTCCCCCACTCTGAAGGCTTTGCTCTTGACCCGGGAGTTGTAGTAGCGGGCTGCTTTCTGCTTGTAGGCTGCCATCCAAACTTGAGTTGTCTCCCACTTTTCTTCTAACAAGTCAAGGTTAGCCTTGAGATCCTCTGAGTTGCGCTGCTCGTCGAATGCCACGACTCGCACCGACGGAAGCTTGAGTTCAATCGGGATAACGGCTTCTATTCCGAAGGCTAAGGCAAAGGGGGTCTCCCCCGTGGGCAGTCTTTGGATAGTTCGGTATGCCCATAACACATGATAAAGCTCATCTGCCCAAGTTCCCTTTGCTTTTTCAAGCCTCACCTTGATTCCTTGCAACAGAGTCCTGTTAGTCACCTCGGCTTCGCCGTTTGCCTGTGGATGGGCTACTGACGTGAAGTTATGAGAGATATTTACGTCCTCACAAAATTTAGCAAATCTTGCTCTAGCAAATTATCGCCCATTATCAGTAATGAGAGTTCTAGGTAAGCCAAACCTACAAACGATTGACTTTCAGATGAAGTCCTGCACTTTAGCTTCTGTGATTTTCGCCAAAGGTTCAGCTTCGATCCACTTGGTGAAGTAGTCAATTACCACCAGAAGGAACTTTCGCTACCCGGACTCCATGGGAAAAGGTCCAAGGATATCCATCTCCCATTGTGCAAACGGCCATAGGGCACTCAAAGGTGTAAGTTCGGAGGTGGGCTATCTTTGGATATTCGCATATCTCTGACATTGATCATACTTTTTGACATATTCAATGGAGTCGTGGTACATTGTAGGCCAGTAATAACCTTGTCAGAGCAGTTTGTGGGATAAAGATCTGGCCCCCAGGTGACTTCCGCAGACTCCTTCATGTACCTCCCACAAGGCAAAGTCGGCTTCAGAAGGTCAGAGATATTTTAGGAGGGGCAAAGAGTACGACCTCTTGTACAGCTTGCCCTCATAAAGGATATATCGGGAGGTCTAATTTCTAAGCTTCTGAGCTTCTTTTGTATCATGAGGAAGAACCCCATCTTTGAGGTATGCAACCAGCGGGTCAATCCAGCTGGGTTCATGGCTGATCTCCATTACAAGCTGTGGTTCTTCCATACTTGGACATTTCAAAACTTCGAAGAGGATTTTCTTGGGTAGTTCAGCCGGAGCCAGTGTAGCCAACTTGGAGAGAAGATCAGCCCTAGTATTTTCTGCTCTTGGAATCTTCTTGATGTCAAAGCTGCCAAAGGCAGGGATGATCTCTTTTACCTTTTTGAGATACTTGGCTATACTGTCCTCCCGAGCTTCATAGTTTCCACTGACTTGTCCCACCACCAATTGAGAGTCACTGTAGACTTGGAGCTGATCTACTTCTAATTCTTTGGCGATCTTCAGTCCTGCAATCAGAGCTTCATATTCTGCTCCATTATTTATCACAAAAAATTCAAAGCGCAGCGCGTACTCCATGATAATTCCTTCCGAATTGACCAAGATCAGGCCCACACCCACGCCTGACATGTTGGAGGAACCGTCTACATAGAGGACCCAAAAACCATCAGAGAGATCTGTTCTTTCCTCAGGAGAGTTCGGCTGGAGCCTTGGATTGTCAGCTTCACCTCGTTCAAGTTCGACTTCTTCCGGGATAGTGCATTCCACTATGAAGTCTGCTAATATTTGAGCTTTTATCATCGATCGAGGTTGATAGTTGATGTCGAATTTTGTGAGCTCGACTGTCCATTTTGCTATCCTTCCGAAAGCATCCGCTCGATGCAGAACTGCCTTAATCGGCTGGTCGGTGAGCAGTGTTATGGTGTGCCCTTGAAAGTAATGTCGGAGCCTTCAGGCTGCAATCAACAGGGCGTAAGTTAGTTTCTCTAACTTAGTGTATCTGGTTTCGGCGTCTCTCAATACTTGACTTATGTAGTAGATCGACCGTTGAATTTTTGCTTCTTCCTTAACTAGAACTGCTGTGAGAGCCACAGGGGAGACCGCCAGGTACAGGAACAACTCCTTTCCAGATTCAGGCTTTGCCAATAGTGAAGGTGAGCCGAGGTAGTTCTTCAATTCTTCGAATGCTAGCTGACATTCAGTGATCCAACAGAAGTTCTTCGACTGCTTGAGAGTCTGAAAGAAAGGTAGGCACCGTTCGGCCGACCTTGAGATGAAGCGATTCAAAGCTGCTACTATCCCAGTAAGGCGCTGAACTTCCTTTATTGACTTCGGGGCGGTCATTTCCTGGATGGCACAAATCTTTTTCGAATTTGCTTCGATCCCATGCCCCGATACCATAAAGCCAAAGAATTTTCCTGAGGTTACTCCAAAAGTACACTTGGCTGGGTTCAGCTTCATCTTGTATTTTCAGAGGGCGCTGAAGATCTCCTCAAGGTCGGCGACGTGGTTCATTGAGGATTTGCTTTTTACAAGTATGTCGTCCACGTAGACTTCCATATTGCGACTGATCTGCTCTTTGAAGATCTTGTTCACCAGCCATTGATAGGTCGCCTCTATATTTTTGAGGCCAAAAGGTATGACCCTGTAACAGTAAAGACCATGATTAGTGATAAAAGCAGTCTTTTCTTCATCCTCTGGTGCCATCCTGATTTGATTGTAGCCAGAAAATGCATCCATGAAAGTGAGAAGCTCGTGGCCTGAGGTTGCATCCACTAATTGGTCAATTCTAGGCAGAGGGTAACTATCCTTCGGACAGGCTTTGTTCAGCTTTTTGAAGTCTATACACATCCTCCACTTGTCGTTCACCTTCTTGACGAGAATCATATTGGAGATCCAGTTCGGATAGGTGACTTCTCTGATGAATCCGGCTTTCAGGAGTTATCAACTTTCTCAGCTATTGCCTTCTGCCTTTTCGATGCATGACCTCAGATTTTTTTCTTCATCGATCGATATTTGGGATCAACAGCTAGACGGTGTTCCATGACTTTCGCATCAATTCCCGACATGTCCATCGGAACCCAAGCAAAAATATCCACATTCTTTTGTAAAAAATTGATGAGCTGTGTCCGTACCTCTTCTCTCAAGTTGGAGCCGATCTTCACCACGTGCTCTTCATTCCCATCGTTCAAAGGAATTGAGACAAGATCTTCAATTGGCTCACCTCGTTCTTCAGCAAGGTCATCGCGGGTGTCTAATCCATCAACTGGACAGGGGTCAGACAGACCATTTCTTTGTAAGGCTATGTTATAGTAGTGTCTTGCCAGGACTTGATCTCTTCTAACCTCTCCAACCCCTTGGCTTGTAGAAAATTTTAATTTCAAATGGTAGGTAGATACCATAGCTCGGAGGGTATTGAGGCTAGGTCGGCCGAGTATTGCGTTGTAGGCAGATGGCACCCTTACTACCAGAAAATCCACTTGCGCTCTAGATTATTTCGGGCACCAACTTGCAACTATAGTCAAAGTTATTACTCCTTCCACTGGCACAGCGTCGCCAGTGAACCCTACCAATGGTGAGCTTATCGGCCCTAATCGATCATCCGAAATGGATATTTTTGAGAATGCATCGTAAAATAAAATATCGATCGAGCTTCCATTATCAACAAGAATGCGGCGTACATCATAGTCAGTAATATTTAAAGAAACTACAACCGCATCATCATGGGAGAATTGAATCTCCTGGGCATCTTCTTCAGTAAAGGTTATAGATTCTTCAGTCCTCTGCCGCTTGGGCAGTCCGACCGATCCACTGGCTGCTCTCCATCGGGATCCTCCAGAGATGGTGTTGATGATCCCGATTGAAGGTTGATCTTCAGGCTGTTCTTCCTTCCTTGGTGGCTCTAGTTGTGGTAGGGCCCTCGATCGATCTTCCCTACCTTCAGGCCGATGTCGGATGAATTTGTTGAGCCGACCTCGTCTGATGAGCTCCTCGATCTCATCTCGAAGCTGAATACACTCCTCTGTGTCGTGGCCATGGTCACGATGATAGAGGCAGAACTTGTTAGGGTTGCACTTCCTAGGTTGTGTGCGCATCCTTTTCGGCCTTGGCTGCTGCTCCTTGATCTTCATCAGTACTTAATTTTTTAGAGCATTGAGAGGGGCATAGCTGTGGAATCTTCCTGGAGGAGAGCTCTGTCGAACTCTACGGTCTGGGCTTCTCTACCTATGAGCTCGAGGGGGAGTTCGGACATGCTTGTGTCTGGAGGGAGTTCGAGAATGTGGTCGAGCTTCACTCAATGCTTTTTCTGCTATGGGCTTGCTGGAGTCGCTCGCCTGCCGCTCCTTCACGGCCTCCTCATCCTTCAGCTTGAAGGCTTCCTCTGCTCAGGCATATCCTTTGGCCCGAGCTAGCAAATCAGCGAAGTCCCTGGGATACTTCTTTTTCAAAAAAAATAGAAGGTCATTCTTTTGAAGACCGCTCTTCGGGGTGGCCATTGCAACTGATTGGTCTAAGTTTCGGACCTCCAATGCGACGACACTAAAATGGTTGACATAAGTTTGGATGGATTCTCCCTCCTTTTGCTTGATGTTGATGAGGGACTCCGAACCTCTCCGAGGATGTCGGCTGCTGATGAAATGAGCCGCAAACTGGTGGCTCATTTGATCAAAGGAGAAGATAGTACCCGACTTCAATGCCGAGTACCAATTTCTTACTACTCCCTTCAAGGTAGATGGAAAAGCTTGGCATAGGATGGCGTCTGGTGCGCCATGGAGTAACATCATTGTCCGAAAGGCCTCCAGGTGGTCAACCGAATCCGAGGTCCCATCGTAGCTCTCAAATTGGGGGAGCTTGAAGGTCGACGGGATCGATTTCTGTGTAATCTTTTGAGAAAAAAGAAGGTCAGTACAGATATCCTCACCGTAAGCAAGGGTAGCATGGTGGAGCTCTTCGATCCGTCGGTTCATCTCTTGAAACTTTTGATCCAGGAGATCCTCTCGATCATGAATCTCAAGGGTCTTCTGGCAGAACGGAGGTAGGGACCCTCCGGGGGTGGAATCATGATCAGACAGAGGGCTCTCCACCCTCTACTTCCCCTTTTCGAGGGATACAGGGCGACTGGCCCAAGTGGGCCACCCGATCGCCAGATTCTGGAACTTCGACGATGCTCTTTCCAACCACACAGATGCCTGCGACTGCTGCTGCTGCTGCTGTATGGCCTGCATCACTTCGGTGAGACACCTGACCTGCTGAACCAGCAGGTCGAACTGCTCCATACCGACTGCTGTTGCCGAAGGAGGAGGAGCCTGAGAAACTGGAGATGAGGTCGAAGCTGGTGGATCTTGCTGAGATCTGGCCACGGAGGTCGTAGATCGCCTGGTGGATACCTTTCGGGGAGGCATCAGGTTGGGATCTGGCTGGAGAAGAAGAAGAAGATGTCAAAGAAGATGATCAGAGACAGTCCCGTTGAGTACTCTTTTAAGAACAAGGGTCCTACGAAGACACAGCCCTCCTTCTAGCGTGAATTCTGTTGGTGCAGAATTTCACCGATGCCGGAGAAGCTGGAGTCGAGGGGATCACAGTCGCTGTCAGGACCTGCAAGGAAAGTCTAAACTGGAGTTGGGGGTGCTTCGGAAGACCCTTCGATGCTCAAGTCAGTACTCTACTTCAACAAAAATAGAGCACTCGAATAGAATTTTAGCAGAGTTTAGAGATAATGCTTAGAGCTTAGAGGAGAACGTATCTGGAGGGTCTCTTTTATAGACGGGAGAGCGTAACCGAGTGACAGCGACGTCTGTAACTGCTTGGTAGTGGGCCGTTTGGGGCCACGTGGAGTTTGTTATGGAGAGTAGTGGTGTCCGTTGTTGCGACTTGTCAGAGAGTGGTGGGGCCACGTAGAGTTTTTTACAGAGAGTGGAGTGGTGTCCGTTGTCACGACTTGCCGGGGAGTTTGAGCTGGACGGCTGAAGCTTGGTTGGAACGTCTGGTGGAGTGGAATAGCTCTCTGTCTTAGCAATCTAAGAGAAGCTCGAATGTTTTTGAGGTTACTAATGGATTAACTGTTGTTGGGTGCCTTAGGCGTTGATGCTGCAGATGGAAGTCATCTGCTGTAGAAGCCCGGACGGAAACTTTCTGTTGGAGAAATTCGATTGGAGTCCGATTGCTAGAGAAGTTCGTCTAAAATTTGTCTGATGTAGAATCTTATCTGAAGACTATCTGCTAGAGAGGTCCGGTTGCATGAGGAATCCGATAGAAGGTCGATCGATAGTGGAATTCGAAAGGTGCTATAGAAGGTTGACCGATAGAAGAGTTCGAAAAACGTTGTGGAAGTTCGTCTGCTAGAGGAGTCTGGAGGACACTATGGAAGGTCGACCGCTGGAGGGATTCGAAGGGAATTTATCTGTTGGAGGGGTCTGGTTGGCACTATTGAAGTTCGGTTGGCACTGTTGAAGGTTGATGGCTGGAGAGGTATGGAAGACACCGGAGACAGTCGGTCACTGTAGAAATCTGACTGCTAGAGCCCGTCCGTTGTAGAAGTTCGTCTAAAATCCATCCGCTATAGAAGTTCGGATGGAGTCTGGTTCTTGTAGGAGTCTGGAAGGAGGCTGCTTACTGTAGAAGCTCGGATGGAGACGGTTGCCATGGAAGATCGGATGGAGACCACTTATTGTAGAAGCTCGGATGAAGTCCACTTGCAATAGAAGTTCGGACGGAATTCGCTTGCTGTAGAAGCTCGGATGAAATTCGAAAGGCGGTCGATCACTGTAAAAATTTGGATGGAGTCTGGTTACTGTAGAAGTCCTGCTGCTGGAGAAGTCCAGACATTGACGAAATCCGGAAGAAGCTAGGAGTAAAGTCGATCGTGACAGGAGGAAGTCTGGAAGAGATTCGAAGAGTAGTCGATCACTGTGAAAAATTGACTGATAGTGAAGTCCAAAGAGCATTTGGAGCAATCCGATAGATGACTAAAGGAGCTTATTATTAGAGAAGTCAGGAGGGTACAATAGGAGTTCATCCATTGGAGGAATCTGGAGGATACTGTGGAAGATCGACTGCTGGAGGAGTCCGGATGGTACTGTGGAAGCTCGGACGACCGGGGGAGTTCAGAAAGATGCCGCACAAGGTCGGAAGCTGGAAGAGTCCTGGGAGGGTTGGCCTCTTACGAACTTCGACAGGGATTATTTTATACCCAACAATGCAAAAACTTAATTAAGAATTAAGTGTTGAATCGATTAGATCTAAAATTATAATTTAAGATCTAATAACATTGTATAAAACAAAGGGCATGAATTAGCTCAAATCAAGTCCTTTTAATTAGGTTAGATCTAAAGTTAGAATCAAAGAGTTAATTGACCATATAGAGAAATTGATTAAATCTAATCAAATATTGAATTAGATTAATTAAGATTTTTCTAATACAATAGTTGTAGATGGTCAAGTCCATATCTTTGATTAGACAAAATGGACCTTGGTTGTGGCTTAGTGGTTGAATCCAAATCATTAAGTTGGTCAAATTGAAACTAAATAACCAACTGGTGTCTAAGGTAAGTTTGGCATTTTGACTGGTGATTTATAATTGAAAGCGACTTACCTGACCATGTTGATGGTGTCTAAGGCAAGCTTAGCAGACCCTCCCATCGATCTCACTTACCAGACCAATTTAGTGAATTATGTTTTGATTAGATTGCTAAATGATTCAAATTGATCCATGCCATTAAGATTGATCAGTGTGACTGATCTTGGTGCTATTTCAATCAGCATGACCTTAATCTGATTCAATGAGGATTGTGATTTACTGATTGATCTCTTCTCTTTTCTTAATTCATAATTAAATCTTCTAAATTATTAGGTCTCTTAAATGAGTTAGTTATGGTGATAATTAGATCATAGCCTCCCATTAAGGTGAATGGTCATGGATCCATTATTTCTGATTGATATTACAGGCGCCATCCGTTTGGTGTTTCTCTGAATGATAGAATTATTATTCATCATATGATGACTCTATTGTACCATCTGATGAATGGTTGGACTGATCAAGCCATCCTAGGGTCTAATAATTTATTAGTTAGAATCACTGAGTAGGTTCATGTTAATGGTTTGACCTAATCGAAACTTTCAGTGGAGGCCCATCGCCTACTGAAATAAAATCTGGGGCTAAATAAACTACTAAATATTATTTGGAGAAAAAATTAGTTGAGAACCTATCCATAGGTGCATATGGGTTGGCCGAGCTATACTCGGATCTGTATGCAGTCTGTGTGGATTCTAGTATCCGTTAAAGAATTAAAATAATTCTTCAAATTGGAGGTAGAGGCTATCAATTCGTATAAAAGAATAGAAAAACCTTTAGACTAAAGTCCATATCTTTAAACTTAATTAATTCATATATTGATTAGATTTTGATTTTTTCTTTGTACAAATATGGCCTCTAACTTGTTGCTTTGATCACTGTTAGATAGTAAGAAGTTAACGGGATCAAATTTTGATAACTGGTATTGAAAACACAAGATCATCCTAGAGTACGAGCGGATCTTGCAAGTGATTACAGATTTGACACCTGAGAAACCCGCTCCTAACACTCGTGGTGCAGTTAGAGACACTTACTTGAAGTGGCTCAACAACCACACCATAGTGCGTTGCATAATGCGGGCCTCCATGAATGACGAGTTCTATCGAAAGTTCAAAAAGACTCAGCTAAAGGATAAGCTCTAAGTGTTGAGAGAGTCCTTTTGTGTTAGATGTGTGCCCTAGATGCCAGACTGGCTGACACATTCTTGTACAAATCTAAGGGCAAATTTATAATTTTGACAATAAATGAATAAAAAGGTTATTCTACTATCACATTATGTACATTATGTTTGTGATACATCCTTTGAGTTAGTAGAAATGTTAATTCATATTTTCAAGAGTTGAAAATTTAAGGCATGAATTTACATAACTCATAAACAGCTCCTGACCATAGGATCATCACGAGGATGGTGATCGATCCGAAAGGTTGGTGTACGATCACTTCCTTAGGATAGATGTGTCTTGAGTCTACGGTGTGGAGACATCAGAGTGAGAGTACAGGTATTCGTTGAGAACAAGAGTACTGAGCATGACCACCTCGAGCAGTTATAAAGAAATCTACCTTCTCGTCGATGACTAGCTCGATGCTGCAGATGTGTGTCTAGTTCTTTGACCTGAGGTGCATCGACAGTTCACCTTGAGTGTGTTACAGTTTGACTACACTATAACTCAATTTTCTAGCCATTCAAAACCTTAAGGTGTATGTTGGCTGTAGCATATTCATTGTAGGAACCAAATCGCACCAAGATGGGATCTATCAACCTCGGTAGATGAGAAGAGTAGTCCTATGATGATCGAAAGATCGAGTCCTTAAGCCCATAACCATGGCAGAGTGAAATAATAGAAAAGAGTTTTCCATTGGAGTTTCACATCGGACTCGGATCGATCGATTGATTCATATGACTGATGTTGGGTTTGACGAGTTCACCTTAATCCTAATTCAGTCGGGAGTCATGATAGAGGAACTCAATCACACAGGTAGCCACACCGAGAGGTTCATCTTTATTTCTGATGGGTTACCACCATATACTGTTAGGTATCACTGGTAGATTTTGAGAGCAATTAGAATGATCTTGATGATCGATCATTCTAATTGTCTGAATCAGAAGAGTTCTGATCCATCGAAAGGAGTTTCGATGATGTCAATGATGAGATCACGACATATCTCATTACCATACGAAAATGAATCTAACTGGATCACACAAACAAGAGTTAGGGTCTGGATGTCATCAATTGAGCTAACCCAATTCGATTGATTTGGATTAGATCCAATTAGGTTCAAGAAAATCGTGCTAGCACACGATTGAGCCTAACTTTCTCCTCGTGTAATCTTTTCTATCTCGACTAAGCCAAATATGATTTGACTCACCTAGAGAACCTTGACAAAGGTTTTTCTCAGTCTGACTGAAGTCAATCCAGCTTAGAAAAGTCTTATCTTAATTCATGAGATGAATTTAAGACAAACACCTGCCAATTCCTGTCACCTACCATTTTCATTTTAGGACATCGGCCAAACGTTGACCCATGGACCTTGGACTGAAGGCCACTTGGCAAAAAGTCATTGAAGAGTTTGTTGGGAAATGTGTCCCAAAAAGCCAATCGTCAAGCTGTTGACGGTTGAGCAACCAAGTATTGTAATTGATTTGTTAATAAATAAAATATATTTGGCATTTTCATCATAAGCTTTCATCTTCTAATGAACTCCGTTGTTATGATGAAGTCCTTAGGACTATTTAAGTTCGATAAAGAGAGGATTTATCGATTAGTCCTTAAAACTGTTCACGACCAAATGATAGGCTGTTAATAAGGACGAGAGCTTCTATCGAGCATAGGTCGTTGTAGGCCATATGGGTTGGTTGTCCTCTTAACCAAGGAGTGTGGAGACACTGGTATGACATACAGGTGAGATGTTAGGGTACATCATCATTGAACGTGACCAACTCCAGAGCATTCTACTGTCGAGAATGTCTCTGATGGGATATAGGTATAAGTGTCCCTTAGACTTGAGATCGCCTCAGTGACTTGCAAGCAACTCACTGTGCTTTGGTACTGGACTAACTGAATTTCTAATTCAGGGATGGAAGGCTTCTGGGCACAGTCAAGTACTTGCGAAGTCAGAGTGTGATCGAGATGGGATTGACCACTCCAAGAGTTGGAGAAGAATGAGTCGCTGTATTTCAATTTAGCAAAACCTTGGCCAAGGTAATCCATTAGATGGATTTGATATTTTGAAATACAATGTGGACAACCTGATCAGAGTTGACAGTTGAACTCTGGGATGTCCTATGATCATTTTGGTCAAGGGGATGAATTATATGAAAACTATATCCACATGGGTTCTAAGGATGTTGTTCTACACATTCGACCTATCCGGTCGTCGGGTACCATTGCTAGATGGTCACTTCGATTGGTATAGGAATTTATTCCTATACTATCGGCTTAGGTTCAGACCTATGAGGTCACACACATTAGAGTTCACGATCCAATCAGATGGTTGATCAACGATTAAAAATCGTTCTAGGGTTAAATGATCAATACGATTGACATTTAACCCAGTGCAAGTGTTGCAGGAGGATCGATTAGCAATTTGATTGCTAATTGGCTTAATTTGATTAAGCCAATGGGCTAAGATTAAGTCTAATTAAATATGATTTAATTAGATTTAGTTTGGGCTTGATTGGATCAAGTCCAATTGGTTTATTGGATAAGCCAAGTGCAAGGAAAGACTAGTCCTAGTTCAACTAGGACTTGGGTCAATCTAATTTCTAATTTGATTAGAAAATTAAATCAGATTTAAATCTAATTTAATCTGATTAAATTAGGTTCTTAATTAGGTTAAGACCTATTTTAATTGGGTTGATCTAATTTTGATTTGATTTGATTTGGGAAACCAAATTAAAACAAGTCATAAGACAGAATCCTAGTAAGACTAGGATTCCACCTTGCGCCACATAATCCTTCTCCACGCCCTCTCTCTTATTCAACGCCAATCTCCACTTATTTTGTGCAACAAAAGCCCTCTCCCAGATTTCTCCCACGTTCACAAAAGGTCTCTTCTCTTCTTTCTTACATGGAAGGTGGTTTGGATCAAATCTAAAAGGAATAAGTTTGGATTTTGAATTCTATGAGATAGAGTTTTAGAAATCCAAAACTCTTTCAATTTTGCACCGAATTTATTCAAATTTTTTTTTGGAATTTTCATGGCCTTTAGGGTTTACATTCTCAACCCTTTGCTGGTGATCCATTCACGAAAATATGAAGGAGATGCTCAAGAGTTGGGCGTCCCTTAACTTGCCATGTTTGGATAAGCCTTGACTAGGTGTTTGACCTAGACAAGGACTCTATCATATCTCTCTATATAAGATGAGTTTCTTTATGAAATTTTAATAAGGGTCAGAGATTTGAGAGACCTTTGTTTCATCCAAAAATTAGAGAGAAATACCTTTGGGTCATGGAGATATAAAAGATGCAAGTTAGGGCATTTAGAGAGAAAAATGTGAAGAAGAAGAGGGTCTTCTTCTAGGGTTTTTGTTTTCGTATCTTTCCTCCCTCCATCTTGAGTTTCCTGAGAGTGTCTCAGATCTGAAACTCCTCCTTCTACTTTTCATCTTTGGAAGAGTTCAAATCAAGAAGAAGGAGGTACCTGATCAACCATCAAAGAAGGATCAGCGCAGTACTAGCATACTGTGCTGATTTCCTGAAGCAGGACTTCTGATCGAGATTCGTGGGCTCGTGTGGACGACTCCTAGAGGCCGGATGCGTGTGCGGCTTGCAACATCATCCTTAAGCCCAGATCAGCGAGGTTAGAGCATCTAACTTGCAAGGTAATAGATCTGATCTATTATTTAATACATACATTAGATGTAGCTAGTATAGAAACATGTTGATATGATCAACATGTAGTTCATACTATATTCATATATATTTTAATTTTTGATTTAATGCTATGTAATAATTATGTAATAAGATCTTAGATCTAGGGATTTTTTGATCTTAAAAAATAAATTTTGATTTATTTTAGTCTTCCGCTGTATGATCTTGAAAAAGTTTCAAGATCTAACCCTGAAACCCTAGATCTGGTTCCTTCAATTGGTATCAGAGCCTAGGTTCTTTATTACATGATTATTTATACATGCTTAGATTATTTTTTAGATTAGATCTAATTTATAATCTGATTATTAAATCTAAAATTAAAATTTTAGATCAATCACAAACTGCAAGGTTGTCCTGCTGTAAGGTTTACCCCTTATAGTGCAAAGGTTGTCCTAGTTTGTGTAGATCTATCTTTAATCATAAATTTGTTAGATATGATCTAGATTAAATTTATGATTTATTAGATTTAAAAGATGTTTAAATCTGAAATAAAATCTCTTTGTTAATAATTTTTATGCAAAGAAATTATTTAAAGTTGAAATTGTTTCAATTACATGAACCTGTTTAGATTAGATCTAAAGTAGTTTCATGTTTATTTCACTTGCATCTTGATTATGAATCAAACATGCAATATGATTGGTAGAATCATATTGTAAAATTATTTTATAAATATGAAAATTATTTTTTGAAAAGCCAAACCCAATCCTCAGCCCAAAACTTAATTAAGAATTAAGAAGTTGTTTGATTAGGTTCTAGGATTGTGAATTGAAGAACCTAAGACACAAATCATAACACATTGGGTTAATGGGTTAGTGGGAATTAGGTCCATTAATTGGGTTAGACCTATGGTTAGATTAAAGATGGACTTAATTAGAGAATTGACTAAATCTAATCAATTGTTGTCTTAGATTAGGTCAAGGATTCTCTAGATCAATTACAATAGTTGTAGTTGGTCAAGTCCATGTCTTTAACGAGAACCAAATGGACTTGATTTTTGGCTAAGCGGTCTAGCACGAACTGTTAGGTTGATCTAATCGAAACTAATTAAACCAGTTGGTGTCTAAGGTAAACCAGACCAGTGGTTTTTAATTGGGAGCCCGCTTACCTGGCCATTTCTGATGGTGTCTAAGGCAAGCTTTGGCAGACCCTCCCACTGATCGAACTTACCTGTCCTCTTGGTGAAATTATGTTTTGATCGGATCACTTGACTATTCGAGCTGACCCATGTCAGCTAGATAAATCAGTGTGACTGATTTAGGTGCTCCTAGACCAGCCCTTTTAATGGTCTCCCTTAAGCTGACTTGGTGAAGCCAGTGGGAGGATCATGATAAGCTGGTTCATCTGACTTCATCCTCTATATTATTTAAATCCTCTAAAATTATTAGGTCCTTAAAATGATAAAGTTATAGAGATAACTGAGTCATAGCCTCCCATTAAGGTGTTTGATAATGAGTCCATGAACTCAATAATCATTGCAGACCCAAAGGCCTGGTGCTTGTTGACTAATGGAATTATCACTCATCATATGACGACTTGGAAGTATCTCTCTAATGGTGGTTAGGTAAGCCAACCAAAGTTGGGCTTAATCATTCGTTGGTTAGATACACCAAGTATGATCATGTTAATGGTTGGACCTAACTGGATCCTTACAGTGGAGGCCGAAGCTTACTGATTAGGTTTCTGGGGCAAAATTAAAATTACTAGAAATTGTTTAGAGAAACAATTGGTTATGAACCTACCCTTAGATGTACATGGGTTGGCCAACCAAAGTTGGGCTTGTGTGTAGTCTAAGTGGATTCTAGTACCCGCTAAGAAATTAGGGTAATTCCTCGAATTGAAGGTAGAGGCTACCAATTCGAATAAAATAGTGGGAGAAACCTTTTGATTAAAGTCCAAATCTTTAGGTTTAATGAATCAATTACTAATTAGGTTATGGTTTTCTTTTGTGCAGATATGGCCACTTCCCTATCGCTCCGATCATTGTTGGACAATGATAAATTGGTGGGACCTAATTTCGGTAGCTGGTATCAAAAGTTGAAGATAGTCCTAGAGCATAAATGGATCCTATATGTGATAATGGATCCTGCACCTGAGGAGCCAGCTGTCAATGCACGTGGAATAGTCAGAGACACTTACCAGAAGTGGCTCAGTGACCAGACCACGGTGCGTTGTATCATGCTGGCTGCTATGAGCGACGAGTTCAGTTGTAGATTCGAGATGGCTCAGCCAAAGGACATGCTTCAAGTGTTGGAGGATGCCTTTGGCACACCCGATGACGTGGAGAGGCACAAGACTAGTTGTGCCATCTTCAACGCCAAAATGCGGGATGGTGCCTCTGTCACTGATCATGTATTGCACATGATCGAGCTGATGGAACGATTGAGCAAGCTCAGCTTTCCCTTGCATGAGCAGCTTGGGAAAGATGCAATACTGAACTCGCTGCCCAAGTCTTATCTCCCATTCCTCACTCATTATAGAATGACAAAGCCTGAAGTAAACTACCACAGATTACTGGGGTTACTTCAGAACTTTGAGAAAGATCACCAACTCCATAAGGAGTCGGTGAACTTAGTGGGAGGTTCATCTTCTGGTTCTCGACCCTTTAAGAAAGGGAAGAAGAACAAGAAGAAGAAAGTGAAGAAGGTGCAAGTTCAGGCTGGGACATCTGTGCAGTCTCAGACCAAAAAGATCAAACCCGATAAGAGTCAAGCTGAATGCTTCTTTTGCAAGAAGCGGGGGCACTGGAAGAGGAACTGTCCCCAGTACATTGCCTCCCTAGACCCGAACAGGCAGAGAAAGCAGCAAGTTGTTGCTGGGCAAGGTATTTATATGATAACTCCTTGCAATTTCTCTATTTGTGATATAACTGATTGGGTATTAGATACCGGTAGCCCTTACCATATTTGCAATTCGTTGCAGGGGTTGCAGGTCAGTAGGAGATTCGAGCAAGGCGAGAGGTTCCTGAACATTGGAGATGGAAGACCAGTTCCAGTTCTAGCATTAGGAATCTTGAAACTTGTATTTGAATCCCATATCGTTGTTCTTAATGATTGTCATTTCTGTCCCAATTTCTTTTTAAATGTCATTTCTGTAAGCCTTCTGGCCAAAAATGATTATGAAATTTCAATAAAGAAATAAATTTATAATATCATTGAGAATGGTGTCACTATTTTTTGTGGACATTTGAACAATGGTGTGTATATGTTATCACAACCTGTTAATGTAGTCTATTCAACTGGCAAACACCCTAGATTAGATAGTGTGTCAGATATCTACTTATGGCACTGTAGGCTAGGTCATATAAATAAGAACAGAATAAACAGGTTGACTCAAGAGGGAATCCTTGAAGTTAGTGATTGTGAATCACTTCCAACCTGTGAGTCCTGTCTTCTTGGTAAAATGACCAAGTCACCTTTTACTGGAAAAGGTGAGAGAGCTACTGAGCTCTTGGGCCTAGTACATACTGATGTATGCGGACCCATGAGCACCAGTGCTAGAGGTGGATATTTCTACTTCATAACTTTCACGGATGACCTATCCCGATATGGATATGTCTATCTGATGAAACATAAGTCGGATTCATTTGAAATGTTCAAACGATTCCGAAGTGAAGTAGAAAAATAAACTGGGAAGAGTATTAAAACTCTTCGATCTGATCGAGGAGGAGAATACCTTTCTAGTGAATTTCTCACATATCTAGGAGAGAATGGGATTCTCTCCCAATGGACTCCTCCAAGAACACCACAGCATAATGGTGTGTCTGAAAGGAGGAATCGGACTCTGTTAGACATGGTCCGATCCATGATGGGTTTTGCTAGCTTGCCGATATCCTTCTGGGGATATGCACTCGAATCGGCCTATTATCTATTAAATAGGGTTTCAAGTAAGTCTGTAATTAAGACTCCATATGAGATATGGACGGAACGTAAGCCAGCACTTTCACACCTTAGGGTCTGGGGGTGCCCGGCCTATGTCAAACGATTAGTCACAGACAAACTTGGATCTAGATCTGACAAATGCTCATTCATAGGGTACCCCAAAGAGATAAAAGGATATTTTTTCTACCATGCTGATGAACAAAAGGTGTTCATCAGCCTTAAGGCAATCTTTTTAGAAAAGGAGTTCCTTGGTGAAGGAACCGTTGCCTCTAAGGTTGAACTTGATGAAGTTCAACAGGTAGAAGGACCGACACCAATAGCTGAACCTGAGTCGGATATGATTAGATCAGATCCGGAGCCCAATATACCTGCACCATTAAGGCGATCCGGTAGAGTACCGCATCAACCGGACAGATACTATGGTTTCTTGGTCCGGGACGGTGATCCCATCGAACTTGATGAGAATAATGAAGATCCGATCACCTATATGGATGCAATGCAGAGACCTGATTCCGAGAAATGGCTTGAAGCCATGAAATCCGAAATGGAGTCCATGAAGGTCAACGATGTATGGACATTGGTTGACCCACCTGAAGGGGTTAAACCCATTGGGTGTAAATGGGTCTTCAAAAGGAAGAGGGGCGCAGACGGAAAGATGGAGACCTATAAAGCCCGTCTGGTTGCCAACGGGTATCGTCAACGTTATGGTATTGACTATGACGAGACATTTTCTCCTGTGGCAATGCTCAAATCTATTCGGATAATGCTTGCAATAGCTGCCCATCTAGATTATGAGATCTGGCAGATGGATGTAAAGACAGCTTTTCTGAATGGAGAGCTGACCGAAGAGGTGTATATGATACAACCTGAGGGGTTTACATCCACAGATGAGTCCAAGGTGTGCAAGCTTCAAAGATCTATTTATGGATTGAAGCAAGCTTCTCGGAGTTGGAACATGTATTTTGATAAGGTGATCAAAACGTATGGCTTCATTAAGAATGGAGAAGAGCTCTGCATCTATAAATGGGCAAATGGTCCAGTTGTGATATTCCTTATCTTGTACGTAGATGACATTCTCTTAATCGGGAATGACATCCCCGCACTACAGGGAATAAAAGTTTGGTTATCATCACAGTTCTCCATGAAGGACTTGGGTGAAGCATCCTACATCCTAGGGATGAAGGTCTATAGGGATAGATCTAAAAGGATGCTTGGGTTATCCCAGTCCATGTACATAGATACTGTGCTGAAGAGGTTCAGCATGGAGAATTCCAAGAAGGGCTATCTACCGATAGGCCAAGGAATTTCTCTCTCTAACAAGGATTGTCCGATAACTCCTGAAGAGAGAGAGCGTATGAGTAGAGTCCCATATGCTTCGACCGTGGGATCTATCATGTATGCCATGACATGTACAAGACCAGATGTGACATACTCACTAGAAGTAGTGAGTAGATACCAATCTGATCCTGGAGAAAACCACTGGAAAGTGGTTAAAGCGATCCTTAAGTATTTGAGAAATACTAAGGACCAATGGTTGGTTTATGGCGAGTCAGATCTGAAACTTGTGGGGTTCACAGACTCCAGCTTTCAATCTGGCCATGATGACAGTAGAAGCATGTCGAGTTATATTTTTACTCTGAATGGTGGAGCTATCTGCTGGAAGAGTTTCAAGCAGCATACTGTGACAAACTCTGTTTGTGAAGCATAGTACATCGCAGCATCGGATGCTGCAAAGGAAGCTGTGTGACTGAAGAAATTCATCACTGAGCTCAGAGTAGCACCCTCCCTCGATGGTCCGGTCCTGCTCTACTATGACAGCACTGGTGCCATAGCTCAGACGAAGGAACCTAAAGCACACCAGCAGACAAAGCAAATCTTGCACCGCTTCCACCTGGTATGGAAGATCGTGGATCGAGGTGACATCGACCTTCAAAAGATCGATGGAAAAGAGAACCTGGCCGACCCCTTCACTAAAGTCCTGGCGATAAAGGAGTTCGACAACCACAAGTCGAAGATGGGTATTAGATACTGTGCCGAGTGGCTTTAGGATAAGTGGGAGTTGTTGGAAAATATGTCTCAAAAGCCAATCGTCAAGCTGTTGATGGTTGAGCAACCAAGTATTGTAATTGATTTGTTAATAAATAAAATATATTTGGCATTTTCATCATAAGCTTTCATCTTCTAATGAACTCCGTTGTTATGATGAAGTCCTTAGGACTATTTAAGTTCGATAAAGAGAGGATTTATCGATTAGTCCTTAAAACTGTTCACGACCAAATGATAGGCTGTTAATAAGGACGACAGCTTCTATCGAGCATAGGTCGCTGTAGGCCATATGGGTTGGTTGTCCTCTTAACCAAGGAGTGTGAAGACACTGGTATGACATACAGGTGAGATGTAAGGGTACATCATCATTGAACATGACCAACTCCAGAGCATTCTGCTGTCGAGAATGTCTCTAATGGGATATAGGTATAAGTGTCCCTTAGACTTGAGATCACCTCAGTGACTTGCAAGCAACTCATTGTGCTTTGGTACTGGACTAACTGAATTTCTAATTCAGGGATGGAAGGCTTCTGGGCACAGTCAAGTTCTTGCGAAGTCAGAGTGTGATCGAGATGGGATTGACCACTCCAAGAGTTGGAGAAGAATGAGTCGCTGTATTTCAATTTAGCAAAACCTTGGCCAGGGTAATCCATTAGATGGATTTGATATTTTGAAATACAATGTGGACAACCTGATCAGAGTTGACAGTTGAACTCTGGGATGTCCTATGATCATTTTGGTCAAGGGGATGAATTATATGAAAACTATATCCGCATGGGTTCTAAGGATGTTGTTCTACACATTCGACCTATCCGGTCGTCGGGTACCATTGCTAGATGGTCACTTCGATTGGTATAAGAATTTGTTCCTATGCTACCGGCTTAGGTTCGGACCTATGAGGTCACACACATTAGAGTTCATAATCCGATCAGATGGTTGATCAACGATTAAGAATCGTTCTAGGGTTAAATGATCAATACGATTGACATTTAACCCAGTGCAAGTGTTGCAGGAGGATCGATTAGCAATTTGATTGCTAATTGGCTTAATTTGATTAAGCCAATGGGCTGAGATTAAGTCTAATTAAATATGATTTAATTAGATTTAGTTTGGGCTTGATTGGATCAAGTCCAATTGGTTTATTGGATAAGCCAAGTGCAAGGAAAGACTAGTCCTAGTTCAACTAGGACTTGGGTCAATCTAATTTCTAATTTGATTAGAAAATTAAATCAGATTTAAATCTAATTTAATCTGATTAAATTAGGTTCTTAATTGGGTTAAGACCTATTTTAATTGGGTTGATCTAATTTTGATTTGATTTGGTTTGGAAAACCAAATTAAAACAAGTCATAAGATAGAATCCTAGTAAGACTAGGATTCCACCTTGCGCCACATAATCCTTCTCCATGCCCTCTCTCTTATTCAACGCCAATCTCCACTTATTTTGTGCGACAAAAGCCCTCTCCCAGATATCTCCCACATTCACAAAAGGTCTCTTCTCTTCTTTCTTACATGGAAGGTGGTTTGGATCAAATCTAAAAGGAATAAGTTTGGATTTTGAATTCTATGAGATAGAGTTTTAGAAATCCAAAACTCTTTCAATTTTGCACCGAATTTATCCAAATTTTTTTTTGAAATTTTTGTGGCCTTTAGGGTTTACATTGTGAACCCTTTGCTGGTGATCCATTCACGAAAATATGAAGGAGATGCTCAAGAGTTGGGCATCCCTTAACTTGCCATGTTTGGAAGAGTCCAAATCAAGAAGAAGGAGGCACCTGATCAACCATCAAAGAAGGATCAGCGCAGTACTAGCATACTGTGCTGATTTCCTGAAGCAGGACTTCTGATCGAGATTCGTGGGCTCGTGTGGACGACTCCTAGAGGCCGGACGTGTGTGCAGCTTGCAACATCATCCTTAAGCCCGGATCAGCGAGGTTAGAGCGTCTAACTTGCAAGGTAATAGATCTGATCTATTATTTAATACATACATTAGATGTAGCTAGTATAGAAACATGTTGATATGATCAACATGTAGTTCATACTATATTCATACATATTTTAATTTTTGATTTAATGCTATGTAATAATCATGTAATAGGATCTTAGATCTAGGAATTTTTTGATCTTAAAAAATAAATTTTGATTTATTTTAGTCTTCCGCTGTATGATCTTGAAAAAGTTTCAAGATCTAACCCTGAAACCCTAGATCTGGTTCCTTCAGAGTTTTTGTGGAGTATCCACCTACTGAATTAGGCCTCAAAGTGGGCACCATATTTAGATTGGGAATGCGCCCCAAGTGGATAAGGATAGAGTCCCATGAGATGAGGACTCTGATTCCTTGATCGACTCAATCTGTTGGGCGCCAATCTCACTGTGCTTATCCAGTGTTGGCACTAACTGTTAGAGAAATTGAGGGAATTCTTATCTGATATGATCAGATGATATCACTCCACCAATCAAAATTTTTTTAGAATTAATTAAAATTTTTTGATTGGTCGAATGATGTGGCACTGCATGGCGCAGCAGGATCTATTTAAACCCTGTCTGCACTTAGGGTTTGTGGTTGTTGCACCATACCCAGCAAAACTCTAATTTTCCTCCACTTCTCCATTCCCCCTCTGCTCCTCTCTCTCCCCTCTTCATGTCCAAGAGGTTGGGCATCCATCTGGTGCTTGTCCAAGGCGTGGTGGCTCCTTGATCAGAAGGCTGTAGAGATTTGTCGAGAAGCTGCTGCTCCAGCTTCAGAAGATCTTTTGAAGATCTTTCAGATCAGATCCAGATCTAATTTTTGGAGCAAAGATTCATGAGGAGAAGATGATCCAAATCCTGCTTGAGTAGATACCGATGGAGGCCAGGCGACTGCGTAGCTAAATCAGAACCTCGGGCATTGCTGCGATCATCTACAGGATAATCTAGTTACCCTAGAGGTATTTCTTTATTCCTCATGTTTTAGATTTAATTTTAGATTAATATCAGATAATAGAAATTAGATCTAATAAATCTTAGATCTGAAATATCATAGAATAATTTTTTTTTGAAATATTCCACCCCAGATCTCATTAGATCTGGAAGATCCTACAAGGAAAAAGACAGTTTTTCCTTCAACTGGTATCAGAGCCAGGTTGATGGCTCTATTTCAAATCTAATGTAGATCTAATTTTTATTTTTATTTATTTAATATTAATGGATTTCAGATGTCACATCAGATGTGATTAGATCTGAAATCAAAAAATTTAAAATTAAATCTAAATAGATCTAACATGTATGAGATGCATGACTAGACTAGGAGTAGTTTAATCTATGAATAGTCTTATAGTTTTATGTTTTAATGTGCTTAAAATATAAATTAGATCTAATTTATTCTCTAATTTTTTAATATTATAAATATTATATTCAGATCAAAAAATAAAAATAAAATTTTAATTAATATATAAGATTGATCTGTTGCATGCCTAGACTAGTTGTAGAATTGTTCTAGTAACTGTCTAGAATAGATTTTATATTGAATAGTTTAATTTAAATCTTATTTTTCAGATGTTGCATGTGATGTATCAAATCTGAAAGCATGCTAAATAGATCAGATTTTAATACATGAGATGTATGCAAAGCATGTATAAGTTAGATCTGAAATTATATATGTGATATGTAACTTAGATCTAATTAATTTTGTAGTTAAATTAATATTTTTGATTAAGGTGTTCCTCATGGCCGTTCGGTTATAAGAATAAAGTAGGATTTAAGACCCTCTCCTCCCATTCAATGGAATGTTCTTATGGCGTGTAGGGAAGCTGCGCGTTCATCCTTAATCAGAAATCAAACTTACTTTTTTGGAAAATCCTAGATCCTGAAATCTTAGGATTTATTTTTTATGTTTTATTTATAAACTCAAGACTTAATTAATGAATTAAGCTTATGAAATAAAATTAGGTCTAAAATTGATAATTTCAGATCTAAGTCATTTTCATAACATTGGGTTCGGGCTTGAGTAGCTCAATTAGGTCTAGCAATTGATCAAACCGAATCAAAAATTGATTAGGTGAGATCATGAAAGCTAATAATTGACCAGTCTAATAGGATTAAGTTTAGGTCAAGGTTGAATCACATTCATATGTGACTCGATCAAGTTAAGACCTAATTTGGCTCAATGGTTAGAGCCTGAATTGTAGGCTAACCCAATTGATTCTGGTTCGATAATTTGGTGTCTAAGGTAAGTTGGACAGATGCGACTGACTAGTTTTTAATTAAAAGCTACTTGACTTGAATGCATTCTTGTCAAGTTAATGGCATATCCCTCCCATCGGTCTCACTTATCTGGCCATATGTGTCGGCCCAGTTCTGATTAGAGGTGGCTAACAATTCGAGCTAACCCATGCCACTAGGCTAGTCATAATTATTATGACTATGTCAAGTCAAGTTTAATGAAATCTAAATCAAATCTCCCTAAGAAAATATTAAGTTTAAGGTCTTCCACCATTGTGGATGTGTGGGCCCTTCCCGGAGTTGATTGTTCTCGGCTGGTTACAGTGGCTCAGTTACACCAGAAAGATGCAACCATATCCATTAGGCATTGGATGCTATGGATTAGAGGATGGATTGTGCTCAATATTTCAGATATGGTGAGGGACCCAATCAGGAATCTAGTTCGTGCAAATGGTGGGTCTGACTTAACTAAAGATTGAAGCAATATTCTGGGCATGGTGAGCTTCATGAATTAGAGACCAAGATTTGGGTGCACCATGATTAGAGAATCATTGGATAAAAGTTGTCCACTCATCGGTTGACCCATCACCAATAACTGTTAGGTGAGGTGGTGAGCCAGTCGGTGAGACCGCACCACCCACTAGAAATCACTAATCACGAAGATTTTCACACCTCTACCTAGGGAGTGTAGGGATCTGAGAAAATAATGGAAGCCTAATTTGTTTAAAAATAAAATTTCTAAACAAATTGGTCAACTCTATTACAAAATCTAACTAGAAATTTTTGACTCTCTACAGGAAATATGTCTGCGTCCAACCCCCTGACCAAAATACTAGACATCCACAGATTGACTGGACCCAATTTCAAGGACTGATTGAGGAACTACAGAATTATTCTGAGTTCTGAGAAACTGACTCATGTCTTGGACCAGGACCCACCTGCCATACCAGCACATCCGACTGCTGAACAGAGAGCATCTCTGAAAAAGTGGATGGATGACGATAACAAAGTCAGGTACTACATGTTGGGTGCCATGTCTGATGACTTGCAGCACCAGTATGAGAACATTATGACTACCCGCCAAATGTTGGCTCACCTACAAGAGTTGTTTGGTGAATAAAGTCGCGCAGCCCAGTATCAAGTCTGCCAAAGACTTTTTAAGGCTAAAATGTGTGATGGGCAGTCAGTCCAAGATCATTATTTAACAATGATCAAGAACCTTGAGTAGCTTGAGAAGCTCGATGTCATCTTAGATAGAGATTTTCAAATTGATGTGATCCTTCAGTCCTTATCTGATGCATATGGTCAGTTCATCATGAACTTTCATATGCATAAGATGCAGTGTACCTTGGCTGAGTTAATGAACATGTTGGTTACGGTTGAGCTTTCTTTGAAGGGTTCAAAAGGCTCAGTCCTTACTGTGGAGCGGACTTCTTCCAAGAGAAAGTCTTTTGGAAAGAAGAAGTCTGCAAAGAAGCAGAAGGTGGATGGGAAGAAGAAGAAGATGGAACCAAAGAAGAAGACTGCTGAAAAGAAAAAATATTTTCACTACAATTCAGACGGCCATTGGAAGCGAAACTGTCCTCAGTAGCTGGCCACCCTGAAGAACAAGAAGGATGGTCCTTCTGGAGGTATGCTCACTATAGAATCTAATCTTACGGTTTCCTCTGCATCCAATTGGATACTTGACTCTGGTTCTAGTACTCATTTGTGCACTTCTATGTAGAGTCTTGAGGAGAGCAGGAGGCTGAGGGATGGGGATATGATCCTACGCATCAAGAACGGAGCAAGAGTTACTGCTGTGGCCGTGGGAACCTACCCTCTGCGATTACCGTTAGGATTAGATTTAGTTCTTAGATATTGTTATTATGTACCTGCAGCAAGCAGGAATTTGATTTTTGTTTCATGTTTAGCACAAGAAGGCTATGTGATTAGCTTTCATAAGGACCATTGTAACATATTTTATGAAAATAATAAAGTTGTAAATGGTTTTCTTATTAATGGTCTCTATCAGCTACATATTGATATATCTGTATTTAATATCGAACAAAATGTGAATGCCATAGGAATTAAAAGGCCTAGAGATAGTCTAAATGATAGGTATCTGTGGCACCTAAGGCTAGGTCATATAGCGGAAGACAGGGTTAACAAATTGGAGAAATCCGGGCTATTGAGTCCGATGACTTCCGAGTCATATCCAGTTTGTGAATCATGCCTTCAAGGCAAAATGACCAAGCTCCCTTTTACAGGACATGGGAAAAGGGCCATAGACCTACTTGCCCTAGTACATACAGATGTATGTGGTCCATTTGATGTGCCGGCTAGAGGCAACTATGTCTACTTTATTACCTTTACCGATGATATGTCTAGGTACAGATATGTATTTCTAATGAAACACAAGTCTGAAGCCTTTGAAAAACTCAAAGAATTCAGACATAAGGTAGAAAAATAAACAGGAAAGCCCATTAAGGTTCTTCGATCAGATCGAGGAGGTGAATACCTTAGTCGGGAGTTTCTAGACTATCTTAAGGACCATGACATAGTCTCTCAATGGACTCCACTTGGAACACCACAGCTCAATGGGGTTTCAGAATGGAGGAATCGGACCCTATTAGATATGGTCCATTCCATGATGAGCTTCACGGACCTCTCTGAGTTTCTTTGGAGACATTATCTCATGACAGCAATATATGTATTGAATAGGGTTCCCTCTAAAACTATTCTTACCACACCGTATGAGATATGGCATAGTAAGAAGCCAAGTCTGAGTCATCTCAGAATTTGGGGTTGTCTGGCTCATATCAAGAGATAGCAGGTGGATAAGTAAGAGTTCAGGTCTTTTAGAGCTCGGTTCATAGGATATCCTAAAGAGTCATTAGGATACTATTTTTATATTTCAGAAGATCACAATATGATTGTGAATCAACATGCTATTTTTCTTGAAAAATAGTTTATTCAAGATGGTGGCATTGGAAGAATAATTAAGCTCAAGGAGAATATCTCCCAAGAGCAATGAGCTAAGGAACCTAAGGAATCCAATCAATTAGAATCAGTCCTAACACAACCTCTTCCACCTCGTAGATCGACTAAGATTTTCTGTCCTCCTGAAAGGTACTTAGGTACTATACAAGAAGAAGTAGAGGAAATGTTCCTCACGAGAAATGGGGCTCATGGTATGACCCCAAGACCTATGACGAGGCGATATCAGATATCGACTCCGAGAAATGTTAGAGGCAATGAGATCAGAAATTGACTCGATGTACTCAAACCAAGTTTGGACCTTGGTAGATCCACCTGAAGGTATTGTACTTATTAGGTGTAAATGGATCTTCAAGAGAAAGATAGGTGCAGATGAAAATATAGAGACATTCAAGGCTAGGCTCATAGCGAAAGGTTATAGTTAGCACGAAGGCATTGACTATCAGGATATCTTCTTGCCCGTAGCCATGCTAAAATCCATCTGCACATTGCTAGCTGTTGCAGCCTATTTTGATTATGAAATATGACAGATGGATGTGAAAATGGTGTTCTTAAATGGATATCTTGAGGAAGATATCTATATGGAACAATCGCTTGGTTTCATATCCAGTGATGATGATCACAAGATCTGCAAGCTGCAAAGGTCCATTTATGGACTTACGCAAGTATCTCAGAGCTGGAATACTCATTTCAATGATGTGATCAAAATGTTTGGTTTCATCAAGAACGAGGAGGAACCATGTGTGTTCAAGAAGGTTAGTGGGAGAGCAATTATCTTCCTTGTACTGTACATAGATGATATCCTCCTAATTGGAAATGATATTTCCATGTTGACCTCAGTCAAAATATGATTGTCTAAGGAGTTCTCTATGAAAGATCTAGGAGAGGCATCCTTTATACTGGGTATTAAAGTCTATAGAGATAGACCAAATAGGATGCTGGGACTTTCACAGAAGATGTACATAGAGGAGGTGCTAAAAAGGTCTAGCATGAAAAACTCCAAAAGAGATTTAGTACCTTTTAGACATGGCATTCATCTCTCCAAGAAGATGTACCCTAGCACACCTGAGGAGATTGAACGCATGAGCAAGATCCTTTATGCTTCGGCAATAGAGAGCCTCATGTATGCCATGCTATGTACATGACCTGATATAGCCCATGCTGTGAGTGTCACAAGCAGATATCAGTCGAATCCGGACGAAGAGCACTGGACTTCTATGAAATGTATCCTTAGGTACTTAAGATGGACTAAGGATATGTTTCTAGTCTTTGAGAATGGAGAACTCCAGGTTCAGGGATTTATAGACTCAGATTTTATGTCTGATATAGATGATCGAAAGTCGACATCTGAAAGTCTGTTCATTTGCAATGGTGGTGCAGTTAGTTGGAAGAGTTCCAAGCAGATGGTGATTGCTGATTCCACCATGGAGGTAGAGTATATTGCTGCATCGAAAGCTGCGAAGGAGGCATTCTGGTACAAGAAGTTTGTCATAGAGCTTGGAATGATGTCATCGGATGCCGTCCCTCTTTACTGCAACAATAATGACGCATAGCCCTAGCTAAGGAGCTAAGATCTCACCAGAAGTCCAAGCATATCGAGCGATGATTCCACCTGATCCGTGATTATCTCGAAAAATGTTATGTCGAGGTTAAGAGAGTTGACTCCACAGATAATGTGGCAGACCCGCTAACAAAGTCATTAGGCCAGCAGAAGATCGAAGCCCACCTTGAGAAGATGGGACTTAGATATTTAGCCGATTGGCATTAGGTCAAGTGGAAGTTTGTTAGATGTGTGCCCCAGATGCCAAACTGGTTGACACATTCCTATACAAATCTAAGGGCAAATTTATAATTTTGACTATAAATAAATACAAAGATTATTCTACTATCACATTATGTACATTATGTCTATGATACATCCTTTGAGTTAGTAAGAATGTTAATTCATATTTTCAAGAGTTGAAAATTTAAGACATGAATTTACATAACTAACTCATAAACAGCTCCTGACCATAGGATCATCACGAGGATGGTGATCGATCCAGAAGGTTGGTGTACGATCGCTTCCTTAGGATAGATATGTCTTGAGTCTATGGTGTGGAGACACCGAAATAAGAGTACAGGTATTCATTGAGAATGAGAGTACTGAGCGTAACCACCTCGAGCAATCATAAGAAAGTCTACCTTCTCGTCGATGACTAGCTCGATGCAGCAGATGTGTGTCTAGTTCTTTGATCTGAGGTGCATCGATAGTTCACCTTGAGTGTGTTATAGTTTGACTACACCATAACTCAGTCTCTTAGTCATTCGAAATTTTGAGGTGTATGTTGGCTGTAACATATTCATTGTAAGAACCAAATCGCACCAAGATGGGATCTATCAACCTCGGTAGATGAGAGGAGTAGTCCTATGATGATCGAAAGATCGAGTCCTTAAGCCCATGGTCATGGTAGAGTAAAATAATGGAAAACAGTTTTCCATTGGAGTTTTACATCGAACTCAGATCGATCAATTGATTCATATGACTGATGTTGGGTTTGACGAGTTCACCTTAACCCTAATTCAGTCGGGAGTTATGATAGAGGAACTCAATCACATAGGTAGCTGCACCGAGAGGTTCGTCTTCATTTTTGATAATTTTTTACTATATACTGCTAGGTGTCACTGATAAATTTTGAGAGCAATTAGAATGATCTTGATGATCGATCATTCTAATTGTCTGAATCAGAAGAGTTCTGGTCCATCAAAGGAGTTTCGATGATGTCGATGATGAGATCACGACATATCTCATTACCATATAAAAATGAACCTAACTGAGTCACACAAATAAGAGTTAGGGTCTGGATGTCATCAATTGAGTTAACCCAGTTTGATTGATTTGGATTAGATCTAATTAGGTTCAAGAAAATCGTGCTAGCACACGATTGAGCCTTTCTCCTCGTGTAATCTTTTCTATCTCGACTGAGCCAAATGTGATTTAAATCACCTAGAGAACCTTAAGAAGATTTCTCTCAGTCTGACTGGAGCCAGTCCAGCTCAAAAAAGTCTTGTCTTAATTCATGAGATGAATTTAAGACAAACACCTGCCAATTCCTGTCACCTGCCATTTTCGTTTTAGGACATCGGTCAAACATTGACCCCTGGACCTTGGACTGAAGGCCACTTCGCAAGAGATCATTGGAGAGTTTTTGTGGATTGTTTATCTACTAAATTAGGCCTCAAAGTGGGCACCATATTCAGATTGGGCATGTGCCCCAAGTGGATAAGGATAGAGTCCCATGAGATGAGGACTCTGATTCCTTGATCGACTCAAACTGTTGGGCACCAATCTCACTGTGCTTATCCAGTGTTGGCACCAATAGTTAGAGAAATTGAGGGGATTCTTATCTGATATGATCAGATGATATCACTCCACTAATCAAAATTTTTTTAAAATTAATTAAAATTTTCTGATTAGTCGAATGATGTGGCATTGCATGGCGCAGCAGGGTCTATTTAAACCCTGTCTGCACCTAGGGTTTGTGGTTGTTCCACCATACCCAGCAAAACTCTGATTCCCCTTCACTTCTCCATGCCCCCTCTACTCCTCTCTCTACCCTCTTCATGCCCAAGAGGTTGGGCATCCATCTGGTGCTTGTCCAAGGCATGGTGGCTCCTTGATCAAGAGGCTGTAGAGATTTATCGAGAAGCTGCTGCTCCTGCTTCAGAAGATCTTTTGAAGATCTTCCAGATCTGATCCAAATCTGATTTTTGGAGTGAAGATTCATGAGGAGAAGATGATCCAGATCCTACTCGAGTGGATATCGATAGAGGTCAGGCGACTACGTGGCTAAATCAGAACCTCGAGCATTGCTGCGATCATCTACAGGATAATTTAGTTACCCTAAAGGTATTTCTCTATTCCTCATGTTTTAGATTTAATTTTAAATTTAATATCAGATAATAAAAATTAGATCTAATAGATCTTAGATCTAAAATATCATAGGATAATTTTTTTTTAAAATATTTTGCCCCAGATCTCATTAGATCTGGAAGATCCTACAAGGAAAATGGCAATTTTTTCTTCATTTTGTACTCCCGATGATGTTGTGCGGTATAGGATTAGTTACGGCCTTTTCAATGCTCGGATGAAGGAGGG
Source organism: Elaeis guineensis (assembly GCF_000442705.2). Lineage (NCBI taxonomy): Eukaryota > Viridiplantae > Streptophyta > Magnoliopsida > Arecales > Arecaceae > Elaeis > Elaeis guineensis. The sequence goes on from NC_025993.2 coordinate 39,879,477, forward strand.
AGCGTTGATCACTGATCATGTATTATACATGATCAAACAGATCGAGAAACTGAGCAAGCTCGGCTTCTCCTTGCATCAACAGCTGGAGAAGGATGCGATCCTGAACTCCCTGTCTAAATCCTACCTATCGTTTCTTAGTTATTTTAGAATGATGAAGCCTGTAGTCAACTACCATGATCTGTTGGGGTTGCTACAGACTTTTGAGAAGGATCACCAACTCCATAAGGAGATGGTGAATATAGTGAGAGGATCTTCTTCAGATGGGCGTCATCCCTTTAAGAAAGAAAAAAAGAAAAAAAATAAAAAGATGTAAAGTGCTGGGAGTCAGAAGTCCAAGTTTAAGACCGACCAAAGTTAGGTAGAGTGCTTCTATTACAAGAAGCAGGGTCACTGAAAGAGAAACTGTCCTCAATATATAGCTTCTCTTAATCCGAATAGGCCAAAGAAGAAGAAGCAATCGGTTGCTGGACAAGGTACTTATATCATAATACCTTGTAACTTCTCTGTTTTTAATACAATGATCTGAATATTAGATATTGATAGCTCTTTTAATATTTATAATTCATTGTAGGATCTTCAGATCAGTGAGAGATTTGAAGACGGCAAGAGATTCTTGAATGTTGGAGATGGAAGATCAGTTTCAGTTCTAGCTTTAAAAATTATCAAGCTTGTATTCGAGTCTCATTTTTTTGTTCTAAATGAATGTCATTACTATCTCAGTTTTCTTTTAAATATTATTTTTGTAAGCCTTTTGGTCAAATCAAATTATGAAATATCAATAAAAAAAAAATTTTGTGATATCATTTTGAATGGTGTTACGATAATGCATGGACAGTTGAACAATGATATCTATGTTGTATCTAGGCCTAACGTAATGTACATTTCTAATAAATATCCCAGAACAATCAATGTCATAGATTTCTACCTTTGGCATTGTAGGCTAGGTCATATCAACAAGAATAGGATGAATATGAAGGGAAGGAAAACTGTTTCTCTTCAAAAGGTCCAAGTTGCATCTGAAAATTTTTTTATTTATCTACATGATTAAAAATTAAATTCTTACCTGATTAGTAGCAGAACCAGAGATCAAATCTCAAATTATCTGATATAAACCTTCACGGAGGCCTGGATGTATAGACCCTTTACTTCATATTCACATCAGACGCCGCAAAAAAGCAAGATGAACTCCAATCCAATTGCCTTCGCAATCCAATCAAATGAAAAAGGAGATGTGCTGGTGTGACACATCACACCAGAGGTGGGATGCCCAAGATGGATCCATGCCCAAGGGAAGAGGGGTGGCCACAAGAGGAGAGGGTCAAGGAGAAGAAGGGACCTTTCTCCCTTCTCATGCCTCTCTCTCTCTTTCTCTCTTCTCTCAATCTGATTTGTTTGCTATGTATTTATAGGTAAAGATCCTCTTTATTTATAGATGATTCTCATGACCCAATAAGTATAGAAGTTCTAACTCAAATCTAATTTGAATCAATCCAATACTCATAAAAGAAGGATTCCTACATGAGATAGAATTGCCATCTCATATGACAACCAACTTGTACCCACTCCCTCACCCACATGGGATGCCCCAAATCAGTACCATTCTAGGTGTTGGTTGGCCCACATGAGAGGGCAATCTCAGTGCAAGTAAAAATTCTCATATCTCATCAAAATGGATCCGATTCGAATCCAATTCGAAGCTGGTTTAAAATAATTTTGAAAGGCTATCAATCTCAAACTCTTTAGAATTTTTGTACCAAGTCTAACTTAAATTTTGAATCCAATTAAGTCTAATTAATTTAGATCTAATCTAAAATTAATTAATACTTAAGTCTAATCTTTTATATGCTCCATAGATCATAGATCAGAAACTATTCATCCTCGGGATCGAACCTGAACCTCATGTGTAGTGCTAGCTAGACATAGTCAACTCATCAATCCTGTTTGACCCATAACTTAATTTCAATTAAGTTAGCTTATATGTTCAATCAAGTCAAGTACTTTCAAATTGGATATATAAATATAGACCAATTTCTTCATACTTTGTCTGACTTGTGTGCGTGACTCCATAGGTTCAAACACTAAGCCGGTAGTACAGGAATCAATTTCTGCACTAATCGAGATACCATCTAGCAATAGTTTTCGATGTTCAGATAGGTTAAATTATCATAAAAAAATATTTCAGAACCCATACACATAGTTACCACATAATTTATCCTTTTGACCCTAAATACTCTCGGATGGTCTTAAATTAATTGTCAACCAAGATTGCTTCATCTGCATTGTATTTCAACCTTTCAAATCTATCTCATAGATTACCCTGATCAAGGCTTTGCTAAATTGAAATACAGTGATACATCAACTCCAATAATTCGAAAGGATAAATTCTATCTTGATCTACACATAGACTTCGCAAGTACTTGACTATACCTAGTAGCCTTCCATCACTGCATTAGAAATCTAGATAGTCTGGCACCAAAGCATAGTGAGTTGCTTGCAAGTCACTATAGTGATCTCAGGACTGAAGGATACTTATATTCATGTATTTCATGAGTAGCTCTTGACAACAGAATGCTCAGCAGGTGAGTCATTTGTTCAGTGATGATGTACTCCTACATCTCACCTGTATGCCATACCAATATCACCACACTCCTTGATTAAGAGGACAACCAACCCATATGGCACACAATGACCTCCACTCGATAAATATCATTGTCCTGTAATGATGTATCATTTGATCACGAATATATTTAAGAACTATACGATAAATCCTCTCTTTATCATATACTAGCATAGTTCTAAGAACTTCATCACAGCATAAGAGTTCAAGAAAGATGTGATTTTATGATGAAAAATATCAGAATAATTTTTATTCAATAATCAATAACTCATATATAATGAGAAACTCAATCGTCACACGATTGATTTTAGAACACAATTCCCAACAACTCTCACTTGGACTAAAGCCAATCGGGGCAGTATTTTATACCCATCTTCCATTTGAGATCATTGAACTCTTTGATCCTAAGAGCTTTAGTGAAGGGATCGGTTAGATTCTCTTTTCCATCGATCTTCTAAAGGTCGATGTCACCTCGGTTCACGATCTCTCACACCAGGTGATAGCGATGCAGAATATGCTTGCAGCATCCGATGTAGTATTGTATTCTACTTCACATACAGAATCAATCATAGTATGTTGCTTGAAACTCTTCTAGCAAATAGCTCCTCCATTCAGAGTAAATATATAGCCCGACATGCTTTTGCTGTCATTACAATCTAACTAAAAATTAGAATCAGTATATTTCACAAGTTTCAGGTCAGTGTCTCCATAGATAAGCCATTGATCTTTAGTATTTCTCAAATACTTAAAAATTACTTTCACAATATTTCAATGCTTCTCACCTAGACCAGACTGGTACCTACTCACTACCCCTAGTGAATAGGCTACATTCGGTCTCGTACATGTCATAGCATACATGATAGATCCCACTATCGAGGCATATGGTATTCTACTTAGCACTCTCTCTCCTCAGGAGTTGTCAGATAATTCTTCTTGGAAAGAGTAATCCTATGGCTTATCGGATGATAGCCTCTCTTGGAATTATCCATATTGATCCGCTTCAATAAGGTATCGATGTACATAGATTGGGACAATCCAAACAACCTTCTAGATCTATCCCTATAGATCTTCATCCTAAAGATGTAGGATGCTTCTCTCAAGTCCTTCATGAAGAACTATGATGATAATCATAGCTTCACACTCTGCAAAGTTGGGATGTCATTTCTTAGTAACAGTATGTCATCCACATACAGCACAAGAAATATGACTATAGAATTGAAAGCCCACTTATAGATGCAATGCTCTTCTCCGTTCCTAACGAAGCCATGCATTTTGATCATCTTATCAAAATGTATGTTCCATCTCTTGGATGCCTGTCTAAGTCCATAAATAGACCTTTTTAGCTTGCACACTTTCGACTCATCTGTGGATGTAAATCCTTCAGCTTGTATCATATACACCTCTTCCTCCAGCTCTCCATTGAGGAAAATAGTTTTGACATCCATCTGCTAGATCTCACAATCTAAGTGTGCAGCGATAGCAAGCATAATCTGGATGGACTTGAGTATTGCCATAGGAGAGAACTTCGTATCATAGTCAATACCATAACGCTGACGATATCTCTTGGCAACTATATGGGCTTTATAGGTCTCTACCTTTCTGTCCGTTCCTCTTTTCCTCTTAAAAATCTATTTACACTCTATAAGTTTTATCCCTTCGGGTAGATCAACTAGTGTCCATACACCTTTGATCTCAATGGACTCCATCTCAGACTTCATGACCTCAAGCCATTTCTGAGAGTCAGGCTTTTGTATGGCCTCCGTATAGGTGATCGGATCCTCATCGTTCTCATCAAGTTTGATAGGATCACCGTCTTGAACTAGAAAATTATAGTATCTGTCTGGCTGATGTGGTACTCTAGCAGATCTTCTCAATAATGCCTCTATTGGCGTTGAATTTGATTCACTAATCAAATCCAATTATGTACGTGTCGATCCTTCGACCTCATGAACTTCGTCAAGTTTAATTTTACAGGCATTAGCTCCTTCTCCAAGGAACTCCTTTTTTAGCAAAACTATCCAGCTACTAACAAACACCTTTTGTTCTACAGTGAGGGAGTAGTACCCTTTAGTTTTCTTTGGATACCCTACGAACAAGCATTTGTCAGACTTCGATCCAAGCTTATCTGTCTTTAAATGCTTGATATAACCTAGATACCCCCAGATCCTAAGGTGTGAGAGCACCGACTTACGTCCAGTCCATATCTCATATAGAGTTTTATCGATAGACTTGCTGGGCACCTTATTCAAAATATAGTAGGCAATTTCTAGATCATATCCCCAGAAGAAGATTGGCAGACTCGCAAAGTCCATCATGGATCAGATCATGTCTAACAAGGTTCGATTCTCCCTCTCTGACATTCCGTTATGTTATGGTGATTCAAGAGAAATCTATTGTGAGAAAATCTCATTCTCTTCTGGATATGTTGGAAACTCACTGGTGAGGTATTCACCTCCTCGATCTAATCAAAGAATCTTAATACTCTTCTCAGTTTGTTTCTCTACTTTTGCACGAAATTGTTTGAACATTTAAATGATTCTGACTTATACTTCATAAGATAGAAATACCCATACCTCGATGGTCGTCTGTGAACATAATGAAGTAGTAGTATCCTCCTCGGATACTTATATTCATAGGTCCACATACATCAGTATGTATTAGACCTAGGACATCATTGGCTCTTTCATCTTTTTTCTTAAAAAGTGATTTAGTCATCTTACCAAGCAAACAGGACTTGCAGATAGGCAATGATTCACAATCATCTATCACAAGAACATGTTCCTTGATCAATCTGTCAATCCTATTCTTATTCACATGACCAAGCCTACAATGCCAAAGATAGGATTCACTGACATTATTTAGTTTAGGATGTTTACTGGGTGTGTACATTATACTAACCGGCCGTGATATTATGTATATGCCATGTTTCAATTATCCATGCATAATTGTAGTATCATTCATAATGATATCACAAAAATCATCCTTTATTATATACTTGTAACCAAATTTTATCAAAAGGCCTACAGAGATGACATTCATCAAAAAGAAGGGATAAAAATGACAATCATCTAACATGACATTACTTGACTTGAAGACAAGCTGTAAAGTTTTTAAGGCCAAAACTGAAGCAAGACTTCCATCTCCAACATTAAGGAACCGCTCATCCTCTAGAAACTTTCTACTTATCTGTAGTCTCTGCAACGAGTTGCATATATTAAAAAAAATTTTGATATCCAGTACCCAGGTAGTAGTATCATAAACAGAAAAATTACAAGATATTATCATATAAGTATCTTGTGAAGCAACCGCTTGCTTCTTTCTCTTGTTCTTAGGCCTGTTTGGATCAAGGGTGGCTATATAAGCAGGATAATTTCTTTTTCAATGACCCAGCTTCTTGTAAAAGAAGTATTCCGCCTGGTTCTTATCAACTTTTAATGGTTTACTCTGCTTGGGATCGGCGGCATGAGATTTCTGTATCTTTTTCTTCTTTCCTCTCCTAAAGGATCGACGTCCTGCAGATGAACCTCCCACTAAATTCACTAGCTCCTTCTGGAGTTGGTGATCCTTCTCAAAAATCTGCAGTAATCCTAGCAAACTATAGTAGTTCATCGCAGGCTTCATCATTCTATAATGATTGAGAAAGGATAGGTAAAATTTTGGTAGCGAATTGAAGATAGCATCTTTGTCTAACTGTTCATGCAACGGAAAGTCAAGTTTGCTAAGACGTTCAATCTGCTCAAGCATGTACAATACATGATCGATAACTGAAGCCTCCTCTCCATACAGGCATTGAACACTGTGCAGAAGATTTTATGTCTCTCTGCATCCTCAGGGATGTCGAAGGACTCATTCAACATTTGAATGATCTCCTCTGGCTGTGCATCTTCGAACTTACGATTAAATTCATCGTTCATAGCTGTCCTCATCATGCAACACATAGTTGTGCAGTCATTGAGCCACTTTATGTAAGTATCTCTTGCAACACGAAGAGCATTGGCTGCAGGTTCTTCAGGTGCCTCATCCGTAAGGATATATAAAATCTTCTTGTGCCCCAAGATGATCTTCAACTTTTGATACCAGCTATTGAAGTTGGGTCCAATGAGCTTGTTGCTGTCCAACAGTGTACGGAGGGATAGTGTGTTGGCCATAACTGAAAGAAAAAATATTAGTCTATTATTATATGAATTATTTTTAATCCTGAAGATATGAACTTTAGTCTAAAGGTCCTCCCACTATTTTTATGAATTGGTAGCCTCTACCTCCAACTCAAAGAATTACACTAATTCTTTAACGGGTACTAAAATCCATACAGACTTCATTTGGACCCGAGTGTGGCTCGACCAACACTAGTGCATCTATGGGTAGGTTCATAATCAATTATTTCTTCAAACAACTTCTAGCAATAAGTTTTGCCCCAAGCATCCCTTCAGCAGACGTGTGGCGCCTCTACTGAAAATCCCGACTAGATCCAACCATTAACATGACACACCAAGTGCATCCAACAAATGGATGTCCAGGCTCGAGTATAGCTCGACCAACCTAAGCATTGATCTGAAGGTACATCATGATGGTCATACGATGAATGACAATTTCAATACATAATAGACACCAGGTGTGTGGCACCTCCAATACCTATTTGGAATATTGAACTCATTATCACGCACCTTAATGGGAGGCTATGACCAAGTTATCTCATAACTTTATCACTTTATGGATCTAATAATTAAGAATACTTGATTTTATTGGTTTAAGAAAAAGAGAAGTCGATCTGCAAACTGCAAATCCTTCCACTGACTTCACCAAGTCATATAAAGGATTAGACACAAGCTAGTCTAAAGATACTTAAATCAGTCACACTAATTCACCTTAATGGCTTGAATCTGTATGAATCGACTAGTGACCTAATCAAAACATAATCTACTATGTTGGCTAGGTAAGTGAGATCAGTGGGAGAGATATGCCCTTAACTCACCGTAGATGCATCTAGATGAATAGCTCCCAATTAAAAACTACTTGATCGAATCTGCCAAACTTATCTTAGACACCAACTGGTTAATTAGTTTCGATTTGATCCACCAGAAGATTCAGGCTCAATCATGGAGCCATGATCATGGTCCATTTATTAGGGTCAAACACATAGACTTGATCAAACTTTAACTATTGTGATTGATTAAGAGAAATACTGACCTAACCTAATTAAATACTAGATTAGTTTTAATCAATTTCTCTATATGGTCCATATGTGTTCTAACCCTAGGTCTAACCTATTAGGACCTGATTCATGCTGACCTTTTGTCCATCATTTTATGTGGTGTCTTAATGATCTTCAATTCTCAAATCTAGATCATTTAAAACTTAATTCATAATTAAGTGTGTGAAACATATGTTTCAATCTGTAGAACTATTTTACAAGAGTTTCAGGTGAAGCATACTATATATTTCAATACATAAAAATAAATATTCATAATATGTTTAACAATCAAATATACAAAGGTATGATCTAAGCTTCACATATACATCCCATGCATCATGACAACTTTTAGATCTATATCATTTACATCTTATGTAACATGCAATTTAGATCTAAAATAATTTTATATCTGAATTTTATCCTATTGTAATGAATCATAAATCACTTTGGATCTAATCTAAATATATTTATGATGAAAATACTACATAAAAATCTATTCATTTTTTTTTTTCATGAAATCAGATCACAATGACACCCCTACACGTCATAAGAGAACCCATCGAATAGGCAAAAGAGAGATTAATCTTTTCAGTCTCCTATGATCGGATGGTCTGGTGATCTCATCAATCCAAGTACTAGGTTACTAAGATCTAAAATCTAATTTCATACATAATTACATCAATATGCAATTATTGACAAAACTATTTTATATCATAAACATATCGTTGATCTTATCAATTATGTTCTTCATCTATGTTGGGTTCTGATGATGCAACAGAATATAGATTTTAAAATTTTTTAACATGCAAATAATAATAAAAACTAAGTTTAACAACTAAACTCATCCATTGGAACTCAAAAATCTAAGGAACCCCTTGATGATTACAATCAAATCACAAAATCAAGCATATGAGAAAAAAATCAGAAGTCATATACCACTATGAAGACCACGAACAGGTGATCTTAAGATCTCCATAAGACTCTAAAGCAAAAGCCCCCTCCAAAGGTGATCCACACAGGATTGATCAGGGCCCTTCCCAACTCATCATGGTGCTGCAGCCTTCTTCCTAATTGCACTGTCGATAGTCCTTTGTAAGAACTTGATACACCACTGCTTGTATGCCTTTATGACCTCCACCAAGACTACTCTAGAAATTATTTTCTAAAGTATCAAACCACACTCTAATCAGATTTTATGTTCAACACATGAACAATCTGATTTTAGGACAAGTATCTCATACTTTCCTTTTTTCTTCCTTTCATCCTTTCTATTTTTCCTTTCCCTTTCTATTTTCACTTCAGATTTTTGCTATCACATCCTCATCTAATCCCACATCCAAAACAAATTTTGGATGGGTTTTATGCCATATGGGGTGCCCCTTATATAAGATGAAGGGATGCCACACAAGACATCATGGGATGCCAACTCTTGGCATCCCAACTCCCTAACATGGTGAAATAAATTTTTTCAACATGAAAACCCAAGTGTTAGGCATGGAATAAGAGGTGTTACATCTGTAGAAGGACTCTTCCTCTACCAAAAAAAAAAATTTAAGCACCATAAAATGGCACGTGGAATTAAGGGAGAAATAAATTGGTGCAAACACATCCCATGTGTCGTTCCTTTGTTTTCGTAAAGAATAAATTCTTTATATAGAAACTCTAGGTGTGGAAGAGCCTTCAAGTAGAAGGACTCTTCCACTTTTGCACCAACAATATCCCAGGAGCCATCATATGGCCGGTGGAGGGAAGAAAATGCATGGATTATAAGAGGAATTAAGAGTCCCAAGTGAAGTGGACTCTTCCACTTCAATGCCCAAAATAAAGGAGGCATCCAAAATAAATTAGCATGGAGTTCATTCTAAGAGAAGGACTCCTTCTCCTCTTCCATGCCCACACATCCTGTAGCTCCATCAGATGGCACACAAAAAACTAGAACGTGTGGAATTTGGTAATAAAATTAAGAGGAGCAGATGAGAAGGACTCTTCCTTCTCATCATAATTTATTTTGGGCGTGACACTTAATATGTTCATGGCTTTTGGCATGGAGGAGTTTGGTTCTACGTGGAACACTTCCACAAAACTAGATAAAATCAATTAATTAATTAAATGGTTCAAACCTAATCACATTAGGTCAAGGCAACAAGACTATGTTAGAACAAACACCTTTGCACTGAACTCAATTGGAAACTTGGGTTAATTCATATGCTAGCAATTTAATTAATCTATTAAATTTATAATAAATTTAAATTGATTAGACCAAGATCAAATCTCTATTGTGTGTGATCCATTGGGTTCCAAATCTAGCCAGCAGTGGACCCAAACTCTCGACGAAACTCTAATCCGATTGGATTAGGTCAGCTCAAGAGTCCCAATCAACTAGGACTCTTCCTAACTGATTCTAGAATTAAACTCTTTTAATTCTGTTGAGTTCACAAGTCAAGATTAACATCTAGCAATGTGTCATGACTACCCAAAAGATTTGAAATTTGATGAAAATACCATAATTACCCTTTCATGGTGAGTTATCATGCAATTCAATCTTTCGATCACACAATATCCCGAAAAGGTTATGGATATAAAAAAATATCAAATCTAAATACCTAACCATATATATCTCGATCAGATGATGATGATTTGGTTGATGAACCAGTAAAAATCATTTCTACTATTAATCTCTACTCTGGCCAGAGACTTTCAGAGTCACCATCTTATGAGATCACATAGGATGTTCTCTCCTCTTATAAAGAGTGATCGATTCTTTGTTGACCACTCATAACCTTCATGCATACTTTACCATACCCAGAATATCCCACACACATCTCAAAATGATGTGCTAGGGAATAAATCAAAGTAAGGGTCAATGCACACAAGGTACTATGGTGATCTCAGGTCAAAGGATCACATGCACCACTCTCACTGAAGAACCATCTGTCGACATGCTGTAAGGCTCCATCAGATATTTTTTTATGGGTTAATTCAATGAACTCAATCTCTAATGAGCACCTACATCTTTGTATTAGTGTTACCATACAGGTGTTTGTGAGATTAACCACCCTCTCCATCGAGCATATATAGGATGTACCAATCTTACCGGCATCATCGATCTTCGACTCGATGATCCAATGACTGAAAATATTTTAGATTGAGGCTATCCAGATTTTAGGTCTCACTGGCATGATCTCATCATGGTCCTAAAATCACTATCCTAATCTATGGGGTTTATCATAATTATATAAAAATGATGCAGCAAATGATAAAACATAATACCTCATATAAATAAAATAACTAATGCCATGCAAATGAGCAGGAAGATAATAAAAAAATATCCTATCGCATCCCCATGCGATTGGCTTGTAGGATACTATTCTTTCAATCTTCCAGTTGCACTAAAGCCAATCACCCTTGTATCTGATGCCCGTATAATCAGGATGGCGATTACACTGCTGCTATGTATGGCTTAGTGAATTGGTCCATTATGTTGTTCTTAATATTAACTCATTTTATGATCAAATCACAAATGAGGTGAAAGTGCCTAGGATGTGCGTGGGTACTCAGTGAGATAACACCCAACTTAATGATGAACCCTTCATCTGGCTACTTTCCTTAGCAATCTTTACTAACAGCAATTAACTGAGTCAAACACAATTTGCTGCTTGGAACTCTTTCTATTTACTACTCTTCTAATACTTCTCAAGTACTATAAGAATGCTTTTCACAGTGTTCAATAAATCCTATCATGGATCAGTCCGAAATCAATGATTATGCATAAGGCATAATTCATATCAGGCTTGGTACATTGAATATATGGGTAAGTAAACTCCTTTACACCCATTCATGTTGAATCTATTCAACATTAAATTCTATGTACCTAGACTGGGACAAGCCCTGCATCCACTTACACCTATCCCTATAGATGCTAAGTATATTGGATGCTTAACTCAAGTCTGTTCCATGAAAACTTTTGTGATAAGCAAGCTCTTGACCGAATGCAATATCGGGACCACCTTCCCAATATGCTATATGTCACCTACATACATAACCAAGAAGTTAGTAAAACTCTCACTTGTCTTCTTGCACACACATATGGTTCATCTATATTTGATAATGTCAAATATTTTGACTATCCCATCAAAAATAAAGGTATCTACTCCTCATAAACTGTCTGAATTTATAAAAGTATTTGTCCTCCCACTAGAGACAACTTCTCTAGTTGGTGTATGGCAATAGCAAAAATCCGAATAGACATCCCTAACAACAATCTATTAAGTCATACCCATAGGTGCTTCAATTATAGTACATACTTGGTTAACGTATAGTGAGTCAATTTTGGATGACATAGTTTCAAGTCAATTGTCAGAGTCACAACTCATGACTATCTCCAAATAAGTCAAAAAAACATCATTCACAATGATGTATGTGAAGCGAAATTCAGTGCAGAGGTAAAATGGTAATTTTAAATTTTTTTCAAAATCACTATTTTACAGTAAAAATTATTAATTAATCTAATTAATTAACATAAATTTACCCTACACTAGGATCTAAATATGATATATAGCATGCATTCATTTAAATTTGAAATTCAAATGCGAACAGTAAACACTTTACTGTAATGTGTTCAGAACACAATACCTTTGTGCGGATAGAAGATCGTCGCAATCTGATCACCCTCGGGAGAGTCATGATGCAGCCACACAGTATGTCTAGCCTCTGCGGATCATCCACATGAAGCTCCCGATCTGATCGACTCCTCACGAGTGCTAGCTCGTTGTAGAGCCCTTTTGACGGTGGATGCTGATCGAACTCCTTCGATCGATGTCTATCGATTCTTTGGATGCTTCAGATCATCAACAGACATGTCTGAGAGGATGTTGAAGATCTTTCAGAGATTTTGTGGGCTCACAACACTCGTAGCTCACTTTCTCACTTTTCAAACCCCAGGCTAAAACTCTAGGGAGCTCACCGGAAACCTTGCACCCACTTTTCTTTCTTTTCTTTCTTTTTCTCTTGGAAGGATATGGACTTCCTTCTCATGCATAAGACTTCTCACGCCCCAAAATTTTTCTCCAAAAATCTTCTTCTTGCACGCCCCACTCTTCTCCTCCTTTTATAACAACGTCAAACATCTTATCCAAAAGAAAGGATAAAGATGAGTAATTGCATATTTGAATTCAAATCAAATTTTGAATTCAAATGGACACCAACTCATCCCTTATCCACTAAAGGTGTGAGGCATGGCTTAAATTATGCATGGAGTGATTTCATGAGAAACCTTTTCTCATGTAATAAATGGGGCATAAAAAAAGAGATAAGGTGCAAAGATTGATTGCCCATTCAAATTCAAACTTTATTTTGAATTTGAATGGCCAACCAATCATCCTTATCCATTCATATGGCATATTAAAGTGGGGTGTGGAGAGGGCTTGGTGTGAGAAAAAAATTCATGAGAAGTTCCTTCTCATGAATTCAAATGGGTGCAATGGAAGTGAGGTGGCACATGGAGATTGGGTCAAGGTGGTTTAATTATTTAAACCAACCTAATTGAACCAAATAAGTTAGGTCCAATTAGACTAATTTAAATCCAACTAAATTAGACTTAATTAAGCTCAATAAAATTCTAATCAAATCAAAAATTGATTAAGCCCAACCCCTGATCAAATCAGGGACCAAACCATCTCGACGATTAGGTCAACTCTTAACCTAATCGGGTCAAACCCAACTGAATCCAATTCAATTGGACTTTATCCAAAAATAATTACTCAATCAAATTGAGTTAATTAGTGATCAAATCACTAATTAAACCTCTCATAAATACTAAGTCCAAATTCGATGGACAATCAGGCATCAGAATTCATCGATATGTAACCCTGATCGAAAAGTCCCAACCAGTGGGACTCTTGACCCTGGTACCCATAATGTGTGGAACTCGTGATCAGAGAATCCTGATTCTCGATCACTGAGTCACAAACATGTAGGATTCTACATCAGCCATCAGATCAGATAGGAACCTCTAATGTGTGTGACCCCGCAGGTTCGAACCTAAGTCGGTAGTACAGGAACCAATTCCTATACTAATCGAAGTGACCATCTAGCAATGGTACCCGATATTTGGATAGGTCGAAGAGTCACAATCGCAACACTCAGAACCTACATGAATATGGTTACTGTATAATTCATCCTTTTGACCCCTGTGTTTAGGATGACACAGGGTTAAACTGTCAACCCTGATCAGATCAGCCAAATCGTGCTCAACTCAAACAGTCCTGTAACTCCTCACAAGGACTACCCTGGCCAAGGTTTTGCTAAATTGAAACATGACTATACACAGCTCCTAAACTGGAGTAGTCAATCCCATCTTGACACACGCACCGACAAGTCAAGTACTTGACTACACCCAACAGCCTTCTGTCACTGAATTAAAAATTCAAGTAGTCCAGTGCCTAAGTACAGTGAGTTGCTTGCAAGTCACCATCGCGGTCTCAAGTCGGAGGGATATTTATACCCATATTCCATTGGAGCAAATCTTGACAACAGAAATAGCTCCGGAGTTGGTCATGTTCAGTACAGATGTACCCTTACATCTCACCTATATGCCATACCAGTGTCTTCACACTCATTGGTTAAGAGGACAACCAACCTATATGGCACACAACGACCTATGCTTGATAAACTTGTCGTCCTTGGTAACAACGTATCATTTGGTCACGAACAGATTTAAGGACTAAACGACAAATCCTCCTTTGTCGAGTCTAAATAGTCCTAAAGACTTCACCACAACATAGGAGTTCATTAGAAGATGAAATATTTTATGATGAAAAATGCTAAAATAATTTTTATTAATTCATAATTCATGTATAAATATAAAAATAAGCACAACCATCAACAGGCTGACGATTGACTTTGGGACACTATTCCCAACAATCTCTCACTTGGCCTAAAGCCAATCGGTGCAGTATCTAATATCCATCTTCGACTTGTAGTTGTCGAACTCCTTCACCGCAATGGCTTTAGTGAATGGGTCAGCCAGGTTCTCCTTCCCATCGATCTTCTGAAGATCGACATCACCTCGATCCATAATTTCTCAGATGAGATGGTAGCGGCGCAGAATATGCTTCGTCCGTTGGTGTGCCTTTGGTTCCTTGGCTTGAGCAATGGCTCCAGAGCTGTCACAGTAGAGCAGAACTGGACCAACGAGAGTGCTACTCTGAGCTCGATGATGAATTTTCTCAGCCACACTACTTCTTTGGCAGCATCTGATGCGGCGACATACTCCGCCTCGCAAACTGAATCAGCCACTGTGTGCTGCTTGAAACTTTTCCAGCAGATAGCCCCACCATTAAGGGTAAAAATAAATCTCGACACACTTTTGCTGTCATCGTGATCAGACTGAAAACTAGAGTCTGTAAATCCTATAAGTCTCAAGTCCGATTCATCATAAATAAGCCACTGGTCCTTAGTATTTCTTAAATACTTCACGATGGTTTTAACAACCTTCCAATGATTCTCCCCTGGATCAGATTGGTATCTACTCACTACCCCTAGTGAGTATGCTACATCTGGTCATGTACATGTCATGGCATACATGATAGATCCCACTGTCGAAGCATATGAAATCCTACCCATATGCTCTCTCTCTTGAGGTGTTGTCGGACAATCCCTCTTCGAGAGAGAAATTTCATGGCCTATTGGTAGATAACCTTTCTTGAAATTCTCCATGCTGAACCTCTTCAGCATAGTATCAATGTACGTGGACTGAGATAAACCAAGCAATTTTTTAAATCTATCCCTATAGATCCTCATCCCTAGGATGTAGGAAGTTTCTCCCAGATCCTTCATGGAGAACTATGACGACAGCCAAATCTTTATTCCCTGTAATGCAGGGACATCATTCCTGATTAAGAGAATGTCATCCACATACAATACAAGAAATACTACTACTGGACCATTAGTCCACTTATAAATGCATGGCTCTTCTCCGTTCTTAACGAAGCCATACGTCTTGATCATCTTATCAAAACGTATGTTCCAACTCCGTGATGCCTGCTTAAGTCCATAAATGGATCTCTGTAGCTTGCACACCTTAGACTCATCTGTGGATGTGAATCCTTCAGGTTATATCATATACACCTCTTCATCCAGCTCTCCATTTAGGAAAGCTGTCTTTACATCCATCTGCCAGATTTTATAGTTCAGATGGGCAGCTATCGCAAGCATA
This sequence comes from Elaeis guineensis, assembly GCF_000442705.2. Lineage (NCBI taxonomy): Eukaryota > Viridiplantae > Streptophyta > Magnoliopsida > Arecales > Arecaceae > Elaeis > Elaeis guineensis. The sequence goes on from NC_025993.2 coordinate 39,895,500, forward strand.
ATCTGAATGGATTTGAGCATTGCCACAAGAGAAAATATCTCGTCATAGTCTATACCATAATGTTGACGATATCTCTTGGCAACCAGACGGGCTTTATAGGTTTCCACCTTTCCGTCTGCACCTCTCTTCCTCTTGAAGACCCACTTACACCCTATGGGTTTTACTCCTTCGGGTGGATCAACCAATGTCCACACATCGTTGACCTTCATGGACTCCATTTTAAATTTCATGGCCTCTAGCCATTTCTCAGAGTCGGGTCTCTGCATTGCATCCATGTAGGTGATCGGATCCTCATCGTTTTCATCAAGTTCGATAGGATCGTCATCCCAGATCAAGAAACTATAGTATCTGTCCGGTTGACGTGGTACTCTACCAGATCGCTTTATGGGTGCTTGAATAATGGGCTCCAGATCTAATCTAATCAAATCTGATTCAGGTTCAGCAACTTGTGTCAGTTTTTCCACCTGTCGAACTTCATCATGTTCGATCTTAGAGGCAACAATCCCTTCACCAAGGAACTCTTTTTCCAAAAAGATTGCCTTAAGGCTGACAAACACCTTTTGCTCATCAGTCATGTAGAAATAATACCCTTTGGTCTCTTTTGGGTACCCTATAAAATTACACTTGTCAGACCTAGGTCCAAGCTTATCCGTAATTAAATGTTTAACATAAGCCGGATACCCCCAAACCCTAAGGTGCGAGAGTACTGGCTTACATCCTATCCATATCTCATATGGCATTTTGGTTACAGACTTACTCGGAACTATATTTAGAAGGTAACAAGTCGATTCGAGCACATATCCCCAGAGGGAGATCGACAGACCAGCAAACCCCATCATGGATCGAACCATGTCCAACAAGGTCTGATTCCTCCTTTCAGATACACCATCATGTTGTGGTGTTTCAGGAGGAGTCCACTGAGAGAGAATCCCATTCTCCCCAAGATATGTCAGAAAATCATTGGAAAGGTATTCACCTCCTCGATCAGATCGAAGAGTTTTAATACACTTTTTAGTTTATTTTTCTATCTTATTTTGAAATAGTTTGAACATTTCAAACGACTTCGATTTATGCTTCATTAAATAGACATATCCATACCTCGATAGATCGTTTGCGAAGGTTATGAAGTAGAAATATCCATCTCTTGCACTTGAGCTCATGGGTCCACATACATCAAAATGTACCAGAGCCAAGAGTTCACTGGCTTGCTCACCTTTTCCAGTAAAAGGTGATTTGGTCATTTTACCAAGAAGATAGGACTCACAGGTTGGAAGTGATTCACAATCACCTACTTCAAGAATTTCTTCTTGAGCCAACCTGTTGGGTATAAAATACCCACAGTCGGAACCCACGGCGGAACCGCCATCAGCAAGTGCAGCTCCGCCCGGACTCCTACGGGAGCCGGACTCCACCGCCATCAGCAAGTGCAGCTCCGCCCGGACTCCTACGGGAGCCAGACTTCGCCGACGACCTCAACGCAGCTCCGTCCGAACTCCTACGGGAGCCGGACTCCGCCGCCAACATCAGAACAGCTCCGCCCGGACTCCCACGGGAGCCGGGCTCCGCTCTCAATATCAACTGCTGGTAAGCTCAATCCGGACTCTTACGAGAGTCGGGCTCCACCGCCGACAGCAGTTGCAGCTCCGCCCGGACTCCTACGGGAGCCGGACTTCGCCGACGACATCAACGCAGCTCCGTCCGGACTCCTACGGGAGTCGAACTCCGCCGCCGACATCAGAGCAGCTCCGCCCGGACTCCCATGGGAGTCGGGCTCCGCTCTCAATATCAACTGCTGGTAAGCTCAATCCGGACTCCTATCAGAGCCGGACTTCACCCTTAACTTTGTTTGCAGTGCAGCTCCGCCCGGACTCTTACGAGAGCCGGGCTCCACCACCGACAGTAGTTGCAGCTCCGCCCAGACTCCTACGGGAGCCGGACTCCGCTGTCGACATCAGAGCAGCTCCGCCCGGACTCCTACGGGAGCCGGGCTCTGCCCACGACCCCTACCGCCAGGAGGACCTCACCCGCACCTCAACAGAAATCGGGCTCCGACCGTTACCGAGCTTCAATCGACAGATCCACGCCCCCTGACAGGCCCTCAAAATGACCATGACCCTGCTCCACTTCCTGTGGCGGACTCCGCGCAGCACCATCATTCCCTGACAAGCCGCTGTAACCATAGCCGCCCTGCTCCACTTCCTGCGGCGGACTCCACACAGCTCCGCTATCCCCAGGCAGGCCACAGCGACAGCCACGAACCTGCTCCACCTCCTGCGACGGATATCATGCGATTCTCCTGTCCGCTGACAACGGACGCTGCTCCACCCCTCATAACAGATTCCACGTGGCGAGTCGAGGTGATGCCCACGTGTCTGCTCCATTATCTTTCGCAATCAATTCCCCTAACCGTGGGCGGCCCACTACCAGGCGGTTACAAACGTCGCCATCAGTCCGTTGCCTCCCCCGCCTATAAAAGGGGGACTCAGATACGTTATTCTTTAAGCCCTTTTGCCTTATCTCAAAACTCTGCTAAACTCTCCGTTCGAGCACTCCATTATTGTTGAGGCAGAGAACTGACTTGAGCGTCAGAGGGTCTTGCCGGAGCAACCCCACCTCCGGTTTAGACTTCCCTTGCAGGTCCCAGTGGCGACCGCGGCTTCCTCAACTCCAGCTTCTCCGGCGCAGGCGGATTTCTGCACCAACAGGATTGGCGCTAGAGGAAGGGGCCTGTGTGTCTTCGCAGCACCCTTGTTCTTGAAGGAGCGCTCGACGAAGCCGTCTCCGACCATCTCTCCGTCATCTACTCCTAATCCTCCCCCGCGAGATCGACACCCGATGCCTCCGCGCAGGGCGTCCACCCGGCGGTCCACGGCCTCCGCGGCCAGGTCTCAGGCTCCGGCCTCCCCTCCCATCTCTCAGCCAGCTCCTCCTCCCCCTCCGGCGACGGCGGTCGGTGCGGAGCAGTTTGACTTGCTGGCGCAGTAGGTCAATGGCCTCATCGAGGCCGTACAGGCAATGCAGCAGCAGCCGCCGCAGGCGTCAGCGCATCCGGAAGGGGCATCTCTGGAATGCCAGAACCCGGCGGTGGGGTGGGCCACCTGGGCCAGCCGCCCCGTCCTTCCCGGGAAGGCGAATCCAAGGGTGGAGAGCCCTCAATCGGACCACGACTCCACCCCTGGGAGATCCCTGCCCCCGTTCTGCCAAAGGACCCTCGAGACTCAGAGTCGAGAGGACTTCCTGGACCTGAGGCTCCAGGAGATGAACCGGCGGATCAAAGAACTCCGCCATGCGCCTCCCGCTTACGGTGAGGATATCTGCACTGACCCTCCCTTCTCCCAAATGATTATGCAGGAACCGATCCCGCCGAATTTCAAGCTCCCCCAGTTTGAAAGCTACGACGGGACGTCGGACCCGGTGGACCATCTGGAGGCCTTCCGAACGATGATGCTGCTTCATGGTGCTCCCGACGCCATCTTGTGCCGGGCTTTCCCGTCTACTTTGAAGGGAGCGGCAAGGAACTGGTACTCGGCCCTGAAGCCGGGCACCATATTCTCCTTCGACCAAATGAGCCACCAATTCGTGGCCCATTTTGTCAGCAGCCGACGTCCCCGGAAAGGTTCGGAGTCCCTCATCAACATCAAGCAGAGGGAAGGGGAGTCCATACGGGCCTACATCAACCGCTTCAACATCGCGACGTTGGAGGTCCGGAACTTGGACCAGTCGGTTGCCATGGCCGCCCTGAAAGGTGGCCTTCAGAAGAATGATCTCTTGTACTCCCTGGAGAAGAAGTACCCCAGGGATTTTGCTGATCTACTGGCTCGGGCTGAAGGATACGCCCGAGCGGAAAAGGCCTTCAAGATGAAGGATGAAGAAACGGCGAGGGAGCGTCAGGCGGGAGATTCTGGTAAGCTCGCAGTTGAGAAGAGGCCAAAGGAAGTCCGGCCTCGCTCTCGATCTCCTCCTGGGCACAAGCGCGCCCATACTCCCCCCCGGGCACGCAGGCAGAGGAGCCCGGACAACAGGTTTCGGCGGGGCTCCCCGCCAGGGAAGTTCCGCAACTATGCCTCCCTCAACGCCTCGAAGGCCCAGGTACTGATGGAGGTCAGGGAGCTGCTCCCTAGGCCGGAGAGGATGCGCACGCACCCCGGGAAGCGCAACCCCAACAAGTTCTGCCTCTACCACCGTGACCACGGCCATGACACCGAAGAGTGCATCCAGCTCCAGGACGAGATCGAGGAGCTCATCCGATGAGGTCGGCTCGACAGATTCATCCGCCGCCGGCCTGAGGGTAGAGGAGACCGGCCAAGAGCCCTCCCACCGCCCGAACCACAGAAAAAGGAGGAGCAACCCGGGGACCGGCCTCCTATCGGGACCATCGATTCCATCGCCGGAGGGCCTCAAGGAAGAGCGGGAGAACTGTAAATGTATCACTTACTATTTCATTTTGAATCTACCTTTCTTTCTAGCTAACGCACCCCTCCTACTTAACGCGGATGTATTATGACTGGATACGACCCCTCCAAAAACAACGGCCATGTCAGGAACAGGAGGAAAACCTCATCCTGGCATCAGCAAAGTCGAAGGCCCGGTTCTTTTAGACCGGATGGGGGGAGAGGCCTTACAACGCCCTAATGTGCCCCCACAGCCCTGTTAGGGACAGGAGGAGAACCTCGCCCTAACTTAAGCAAAGTCGAAGGCCCGGTTCTTTTAGACCGGATGGGGGGAGAGGCCTTACAACGCCCTAATGTGCCCCCACAGCCCTGTTAGGGACAGGAGGAGAACCTCGCCCTAACTTGATCAAAGTCGAAGGCCCGGTTCTTTTAGACCAGATGGGGGGAGAGGCCTTACAACGCCCTAATGTGCCCCCACAGCCCTGTTAGGGACAGGAGGAGAACCTCGCCCTAACTTGAGCAAAGTCGAAGGCCCGGTTCTTTTAGACCGGATGGGGGGAGAGGCCTTGCAATGCCCTAATGTGCCCCCACAGCCCTGTCAGAAACAGGAGAAGAACCTCGTCCCGACATGAGCAGAGTGGAAGGTCCGGACTCCCACGGGAGCCGGGTCCCCACGACAAAGGTAAGCATCGCCCAGACTCCTACGGGAGCCGGGTTCCGCCGCCAAGGTAAGCATCGCCCGGACTCCTACGGGAGCCGGGTTCCACCGCCCAGGGAAGCTTCACCCAGACTCCTACGGGAGCCGGGTTCCGCCGCCAAGGTAAGCATCGCCCGGACTCCTACGGGAGCCGGATTCCGCCGCCAAGGTAAGCATCGCCCGGACTCCTACGGGAGCCGGGTTCCGTTGCCAAGATAAACTCCACCCGGACTCCTACGGGAGCCGGGTTCCACCGCCCAAGAAAGACTTCACCTGGACTCCTACGGGAGCCGGGTTCCGCCGCCAAGGTAAGCTTCACCCAGACTCCTACGGGAGCCGGGTTCCACCGCCCAGGGAAGCTTCACCCGGACTCCTACGGGAGCCGGGTTCCGCCGCCAAGGTAAACTTCACCCGGACTCCTACGGGAGCCGGGTTCCACCGCCCAGGGAAGCTTCACCCGGACTCCTACGGGAGCCGGGTTCCGCTGCCAAGGTAAACTTCACCCGGACTCCTAAGGGAGCCGGGTTTCGCTGCCAGAGAAGCTTCGCCCGCACTCCTACGGGAGCCGGGTTCCACCGCCAGGAAAGCTTCGCCCGGGCTCCTACGGGAGCCGGGCTCCGCCGCCAAGAAAGTCGGGCTCCATCCGCTACTTCGCCAGCCAGGGTTAAGAATGGTGGCAAGGCTTGGCCACATGACGAGATCGAATGGAAGGGAAGAGCCCCTTCCCACGACGACCTCTAAGCCAAACAGGAGAAAGGGTCAACGAACGACAATATTGGTGCTACGCGCGGACAAGGTAACACAAAATACTTTTTCCTCATTTCCGATATATGTACTACAGGGCCAGGACGGCCAGTGAAAGAGGGACAAAACGACAAGAAAAAAAAAAGGGGGGTGTCTACAAAAGAACTCTAAGGAGGTCCTGCTCCCTCTAACCTAGGGTGATCACCTCCATCCCTCGACCAGGACTGCCTCAGGCTCTCCACCGTTTCCTCTAGTTCTTCCTTCTTTTGCAGCATATCCTGGAGCGCCTGACGAAGTCGCCGGCTCTCAGCCTCCGCTTCCCGATACCACTTCCGCAAAACTTCGGACTCCACCTCTGCGTCCACGATGGCCTTCCGCTCAAGCCCCAGTTGGATTTTTACTTGTTGAAGCTCAGCTATCTTCTCCCCAAGGGAGACAGAAATCCCTTCGACAGTGCCTCTCAAGGCTTGGAGCTCTTCGTTATCTTGGGCGTTAGCAAGCTGCGCCCTAGTAACCAACTGCCCCTGGAGATGAATCACCTCATCCGCCGATCGACGGAATCTCCCCTTGTACTCTTCTACCTGTCGGCGCCAGCTGGCCCGCTGCACGTCATGGCTCACCTCAGCATCTTGAAGCTGCCTCTGGAGGTCGAAAACTTTTTGTGACCATATCTGCTCATCCCGCGCTGTGAGCCGGGATGAGTTCCCCTCCAGTTGGCCGATCCTCCTCTTTGTAGCTGACAGCTCCACCTTAAGGGCGCTGATCCTGGCTTCTTGAGCCCAAGTTCGGTCGCTGGCGCTCTTCGTGCATTCTTCGAGCTCCTTCGTGAAGTTTGCCTTCCTCCGGCTGTAGTCCATGATTGCCTTCACTTGGAGACTCCTGAAGTGGGCAGCCTCAGCGGCGGCCTCGGAATAGCATTTTTTCGATTTGCGGAGCTCGTCCTCCGACTTTTTCAACCTCTTCGTCAGGCGGAGGACCTCCCTTTTTAGCCGTTGGATAGTTGACTTCAGTGGGACCCCTAGGGGCAAGGGGAGTGCTTCGGCGGGACACTGCCATCGGAAGAAGCAAACGTTAAAGACCAGCTTATTACAAGAAGAAAGGCAGAAAAGAAGGAGCAGGGGGAAGGAAAGGCCATCCACAATAAGAAATCCAACTTTATTGATTAATTTTGAAGACAAGCGGAAAGAAAATATGGCGACAAAAGAAAGATACAAGATCGGAGGTCTCAGACCTCGGGGACTGGAGGTGGAGAGCTCGGCGCGGGGGGCGCAACTGCGGCAGTAGCGGACGAAGGGGCGGCCTCATCGTCAGACTCCTCCAAAAAGCCGAGATCAAGGTCGGGATATCTGCTGGCCACCCTCTCTCGGCAGAGCTCGAACCCCTTGGTGAACGCCTCCAGGCCGAACTGGATGTTCAGCTCCCTCATCTCTGCGGAGGTCTTGAACTCCTCCACCGCAAGGGTCCTGGCCTCCGAGACCAGAACCAGAGTTTGCTCGGCCAGATGGGCGACCTCGGCCTCCGCCTTCCTTGCCGACTCCTCCAGGCTTCGCCTCTCCTCCTCCCGGACACGTCTTTCCTCTTCCCGGTCTTGTCTCTCTCTCTCCAGGGTCTCCCGGAGGGCGGCCACCTCGGCCGTCTTCGCTTGAAGACGAGCAACCTCGTCTTGGCAGCGCTCCTCCGCCCGAAGGAGGTCCCTTCTCATGTGGCCCGACGCCTCGACATAGGCGAAGAGCTGGTGCCCGATCTGCAAGGACAGATGGAGAATTACAACAAAGACCGAGCAACTGAGCAAATAAAAATCCGCTTACCTCAAGAAAGGACCCCAAGGTGTCCCAGGCCCGCTGCTCGGGATCAGCACGGTCGATCCTCTCCACGACATCGGACAGAATGCAACCATCGAGCAGCCGACGGATCAGAGCCTTGTCGTTGAAGGGGTTCTCCGATCCCCCCTCGGAGCAGACGGACGCGTCTGCAGTGGCTCAGTGGCTGCTCGGCCTGCGGGCCACCGATTTTCTCCTCCTCCCCACGGCGGGCGCCTCCGCGGGGTGGACCTCCGGAATGGGGGCCCCGGTCGGCGGGCTCCTTGAGGGAGCCCGGGGGGCCGCTGGCTCGGCATCCGAAGGAATGTCGATTGCCGGGGTCGCCTGGACGGGCGCGGCCAAGCTCGTCTCCTCCACCCTGGCCCTCTTCGCCGAGCCAGAGGTCGTCGCGCCCTTCCTTTTTTGGACTCTCATGGCCTTGGCGAGCATCCGTGTGGCTTCGGCGTCCATTGCTAAAAAAAAAATAAATAAATAAAAAAAAATAGGAAAAGAAAAGAAGAAGGAAAAAGCGGCACCAATCAGTCCAAAAAAAAAAAAAAAAAAAAAAAAGAAGAAGAAAAGAGAAGAAGAAGAAGAAAAAAGAGAAAGAAAAAAGAGGAAAAAGGAGAGAGAAAGAAAGAGAGGGAAGAAGAAGATAAGAAAAGGAAAGATGTATACTTGCTGGATCCTGAGGGCTCAGGCCGATGTTGAAGAGAAGCGGCTCCCTCAGTAGGTTTGGAAGGGAAGGAGCGGGGTAACTCAGGAGCTTCTGGGCGGCCTGAAGGTCGTCCTCTCCCAGGCTGGGAGCCCGACGGACGGAATCCCTCAGAGACCCCCAAGGGGGCAGGCCCAGTTCCAAGGTCGGACAGTAAATGAAGAGAAATTTCCCCTTCCAGTTGTGAATCGAAGAAGGGGCGCCCTTCAGCAACCCCTTCTTACCGAACTGGAGAGAGAAGTACCACCAGTCCTTCGCTGAAGGATGGCGCTTGAAGGTGTAGAAATGTCTGAACAGGGAGAGGGAAGGCTGAACCTCGGCTATATGACAAAGGGAGAGAAACTCTATCAAAAACCTAAAGGAATTCGGGGCGACAGAGGCGAGAGAAATATCTAAGAAATGAAAGAAGGCGGCAACAAAAGCAGGAAGCGGAAGCCGGAGTCCGGCACGGAATGCCTCCTGGTACAAACAAAAGCAACCAGGAGGGGGAGCGCTGGCCCGGTCAGAGGGGCCAGGAAGCTCCAGGTCGTACTCTGAAGGGACCCCGTACAGAGCCCTTATCAGAAGAAGTTCGTCCGGAGTCGACGAACATGGAATGGCGCCCGGTGCGAAAACCGGGCGAGACCCTGCCCCGAACGCGGGTTCGTCCGCAGAGACAGGGGCCTGGGGGTTGGAAGCAGAAGAACTCCCAGAACTTACGGGGGCAGAAGAATTGGAAGACATTTTTCTTTGGGGGAGAACCTAAAGGACCCTAGAAAAGCAAGCCGAGAAGGGAGGGAGACGTCGGAGGTCAACTCAAGAGAAGGCACAAAAGAAGTGGAAGGAGGAGAGGACCCTAGGCGGTAAGAAGGAGAAGGCGGGCACTAACCTATCTTGCTCTGGGGGCCTGGGGAGCGAGAAACGGAAGGCGCCTACGGCTCGAGAGGGCGTTCGCTAGAGCAGACTCTCGGGGAGATGACAGACGCCAGCAAGAAATCAGAAGCGGAGTGGGGGGCCTGAAGGGGGGAGGACGGGTTTAAATAGACCCTGGGATCCGACGCCATAATGATCTCGAATCCCCCCGGGCCAGTCTGCATCCGACACGTGTCCCACTCCCCGTGGCAGACGGCTGAAGGCGGCTGGCGGTTGGCAGGGTCATAATTGCACCGTACCTAGGCCAGCGTACCTGCGGGGTCTTCAAAGCGTCCCCTCGTACCGCCCCAATTCGAAAAGACTCCGGCACGCGCTCATTTAATGCCAAAATATCTGGGAGCGGTGGGGCACGGGATTCGAAGGGATGGTTCCGACTGTACTTCTGTGTACTTCCTTCGTTTGAAATTCAAAACTCGGATGTAGGGGGACTGGTGTTGGGTATAAAATACCCACAGCCGGAACCCACGGCGGAACCGCCATCAGCAAGTGCAGCTCCGCCCGGACTCCTACGGGAGCCGGGCTCCACCGCCATCAGCAAGTGCAGCTCTGCCCGGACTCCTACGGGAGCCGGGCTCCACCGCCATCAGCAAGTGCAGCTCCGCCCGGACTCCTACGGGAGCCGGGCTCCACCGCCATCAGCAAGTGCAGCTCTGCCCGGACTCCTACGGGAGCCGGGCTCCACCGCCATCAGCAAGTGCAGCTCTGCCCGGACTTCTACAGGAGTCGGACTTCGCCGACGACCTCAACGCAGCTCCGTCCGGACTCCTACGGGAGCCGGACTCCACCGCCGACATCAGAACAGCTCCGCCCGGACTCCCACGGGAGCCGGGCTCCGCTCTCAATATCAACTACTGGTAAGCTCAATCCGGACTCTTACAAGAGCCGGGCTCCACCGCCGACAGCAGTTGCAGCTCCGCCCGGACTCCTACGGGAGCCGGACTTCGCCGACGACATCAACGCAGCTCCGTCCGGACTCCTACGGGAGCCGGACTCCACCACCGACATCAGAGCAGCTCCGCCCGGACTCCCACGGGAGCCGGGCTCCGCTCTCAATATCAACTGCTGGTAAGCTCAATCCGGACTCCTATCAGAGCCGGACTTCACCCTTAACTTTGTTTGCAGCGCAGCTCCGCCCGGACTCTTACGAGAGCCGGGCTCCACCACCGACAGCAGTTGCAGCTCCGCCCGAACTCCTACGGGAGCTGGACTCCACCGTCGACATCAGAGCAGCTCCGCCCGGACTCCTACGGGAGTCGGGCTCTGCCCACGACCCCTACCGCCAGGAGGACCTCACCCGCACCTCAACAGAAACCGAGCTCTGGCCGTTACCGAGCTTCAATCGATAGATCCACGCCCCCTGACAGGCCCTCAAAACGACCATGACCCTGCTCCACTTCCTGTGGCGGACTCCGCGCAGCACCATCATTCCCTGACAAGCCGCTGTAACCATAGCCGCCCTGCTCCACTTCCTGCGGCGGACTCCGCACAGCTCCGCTATCCCCAGGCAGGCCACAGCGACAGCCACGAACCTGCTCCACCTCCTGCGACGGATATCATGCGATTCTCCTATCCGCTGACAACGGACGCTGCTCCACCCCTCATAACAGATTCCACGTGGCGAGTCGAGGTGATGCCCACGTGTCTGCTCCATTATCTTTCGCAATCAATTCCCCTGACCGTGGGCGGCCCACTACCAGGCGGTTACAAACGTCGCCATCAGTCCGTTGCCTCCCCCGCCTATAAAAGGGGGACTCAGATACGTTATTCTTTAAGCCCTTTTGCCTTATCTCAAAACTCTGCTAAACTCTCCGTTCGAGCACTCCATTCTTGTTGAGGCAGAAAACTGACTTGAGCGTCGGAGGGTCTTGCCGGAGCAACCCCACCTCCGGTTTAGACTTCCCTTGCAGGTCCCGACGGCGACCGCGGCTTCCTCAACTCCAGCTTCTCCGGCGCAGGCGGATTTCTGCACCAACACAACCTATTTATCCTGTTCTTATTAATATGACCTAACCTACAGTGCCAAAGGTAGACTTCTGACACATTATCTATTCTAGGATATTTACCGGAGGTTTGAACCACATTAACAGGTTGTGATAGAAAGTAAATTCCATTATTAAGTTGTCCAACAAACATTGTAACACCATTCAAAATGATATTGTAAATATTTCTTTTTATTAAATACTAATAACCGTTCATGACCAAAAGGTCTACAGAAATAATATTTAATAAAAAGCTTAGACAATAGTGACATTCACTCAGAATTATATTTCGAGAATTGATTACAAGGTTCATGATTCCTAATGCTAGAACTGGAACTTTGCTTCCATCTCCAACGTTCAGGAATCTCTCGCCTTCATCAAATCTCCTACTGACCTGTAGACCCTGCATCGAATTGCAAATATGATAAGGGCTTCCAGTATCCAATACCCAGGCAGTAGTATCACAAATGAAAAAGTTGCAAGGTGTTATCATATAAGTACCTTGCTTCTTCTTTGGCCTGTTCGGGGCCAGTGAGGAAATGTATAGAGGACAATTCCTCTTCCAGTGCCCCTGCTTCTTGCAAAAGAAGCATTCCGCCTGGCTCTGGTCGGGCTTGCGCTTCTTGGTCTAACCATGTGCATACATCCCAGCATGCAGTTGCACCTTCTTATTCTTCTTCTTCTTGTTCTTCTTCCCTTTCTTAAAGGGTCGACGATCAAAAGAAGACCCTCCCATAATATTTACCGACTCCTTATGGAGCTGGTGGTCCTTCTCAAAGTTTTGCAGCAACCCTAACAAGCCGTGGTAGTTCACTGTAGGCTTTGTCATTCGAAAATGAGTAAGGAAGGTGTTGCTCCTAGATTGATTTTGATGATTACAAAGCAGATTGAAGGGATACAAATAATTTTAAATTGAAAAAATCCTTATGCTCTTCAAGGGCAAAATCATAATTTCACTAAAATCCTGATTTGATAGTATCATTTGATAGAACAAATGATTTGTAAACTATTGATGAAAATTTCATTGTTTTTGGACTTATATTTTTGAAGTTATGAAGGTTTGAAGTGCATGAGTCGACTCATGAGTCAACTCATGGCACTATGAGCTGATTGGCATGCAAAAATTTCCCTTGGCACGCTAGTTTTCTGGCTTGGCACGACCTGTGAGTCGACTCATGAGTCGACCCACAAGGCATGAGTCGACTCATGAGTCGACCCCTGCTGATTTGAGCCAAAAATTTCCAGAAATCCATGTTTCTGGTCTTTGCAACAGAAGTCGACTCCTGAAGCATGAGTCGACTCATGAGTCGACCCCTGCGACGGAAAATGTCAGCAACGGCTATTTTTTTGCCCATTTTAATTGCCTTTTATGCTTCCTAAAATTGCTCTAACGGCTCTTTTTCTTCCTAATATGTTTTCTCTTGCTTCTAATGCTATAAAATGTTTTCAAATGGTGAAAGAAATTGCAGATCAATCGGCAGATCAAACGAGAGATCAAATTCATTGAGAGGATCCAAAAATATACGCAAAGTGATCAACGAGATATTTGAGAGAAAAAGAAAAGAGGATCCAAAATCCACACGAGAGATTGTGAAAGAGATTCAAGAGCTTTCAAAGAGAGGATTTGTCACGCCTATTGTTTCAACCTTGATCTAGAGATCCTTCAAAGCTTTCAAGAGATCTTCAATCAACGATCATCCTCTTCTCAAGCATTCATTCAAGCGTTCATCCACCTTGAGAAAATACAAAAAGGGGTTTCTTCATTTGAGTAAAGTGTTTTCATTGTTATATTCGCTCATTTAAGGAGCTGTTATTGTATTAATTTGTGCTCTAAATTTTCTTACTTTTGTAAGTCATTATTCTTGTTTTTGGAGGATTTCCAAAACAAGAAAAGGTTGATCCGAACCTGAAATCGGAGTGTTTTGGGTTTACTTGTACCCGGGAAACAAGTAGACTAGCTTGGGATACCTAGTGTCGGAGTTTCCGACGTTTTGTATTCGGGTAGAATACAAGTATAGTGGATTGAAATTCCCAAGTAGGAGCTTGGGGAGTGGATGTAGGTGCAAGGTTGGCACCGAACCACTATAAATCCTTGTGTTTGTGGTGTGCTTTATCGCTTCACTTTATTTCTTTATTATATCCTTGCATTCCTGCTTTAGGTAATTAATATTGAATTAAAATCTTTGTCTTGTTCATCATAAGTAATTAATTAAGTCTAAAATTTTTAGAAACCCAATTCACCCCCCCCCTCTTGGGTTGCATAGCTGGGCAACAGAAGGGAAGGTAGGACTTGGGTAGAGAATTAAAGATCGCATCCTTACCGAGCTGCTCGTGCAGGGGAAAGCCCAGTTTACTTAGGCGCTCAATCATTTCGATCATGTACAGTACATGATCAGTGACTGAGGCTCCATCCCTCATCCGAGCATTGAAAATGGCACAACTAGTTTTATGCCTTTCAACATCGTCAAGCGTGCCAAAAGAGTCGTTCAACATTTGAAGCATCTCCTGTGGTTGGGCATTCTCGAACTTGTGGCTAAACTCATCATTCATTGCCGCCAGTATAATGCACCGAACGGTGGTGCGGTCGTTGAGCCACTTCTGATAAGTGTCTCGGATCGTCCCTCTAACATTCGGGGCTGGCTTCTCAGGTGCCGGATCCGTTACTACATAAAGGATCCGCTCATGCTCAAGGATAATTTTTAATTTTTGATACCAGCTATCGAAATTAGGTCCCATGAGCTTATCATTATCTAATAATGACTGGAGGGACAGGGTAGTGGCCATAGCTGCATAAAGAAAAACCAGACCTCTATTAGTACATAAATTATAAATACTAAAGACTTAGACTTTAGTCTAAAGTTTCTCCCAGTACTTTTACGAACTGGTAGCCTCAACCTCCAATTCGAGGAATTACTTTAATTTCTTAGTGGGTACTAGAATCCACACAGACTACACACGAGCCCAACTTTGGTTGGTCAACCCATGTGCATCTATGGGTAGGTTCATAACCAGTTATTTTTCTAAACAACTTCTAGTAATTGATTTTGCCCCAGAACCTAATTAGTAGGCTTTGGCATCCACTGAAAAGATCTGGTTAGGTCCAACCATTAACATGATTTGATGAATCAGACCAATAAATGATCAGGCCCAACTTTGACTGGCCAACCTGATCACCATCAGAAAGACTCAAACCAAATTATCATATTATGAATGATAATTCCATTAGTCAATAAGCACCAGGCCTTTGGGCCTCCAATGATTATTAAACTAATGGACTCATTATCACTCACTTAATGGGAGGCTATGACTTAGTTATCAATATAACTTAATCATTTTTAGGGACCTAATAATTTTTAAGGATTTTATTAAAGGATAGATGAGAAGAAAATATCCAGCCAATTTCAATCCTCCCACTGACTTCATCAAGTCAGATTAAAAAGGATTTAATTAAAGCTGGCATTAGGAGAACCTAAATCAGTCAAACTGATTTACCTAATGACATGGGTGAGCCCTAATCACCAAGTGATCTAATCAAAACCTAATTCATTAGGTTGGTCAGGTAAGTGAGATCAGTGGTGGGGATAAGCCATTAACTCGTCAGAGATCGAATCACTACGAGTAGCTCCCGCTTAAAAATCACTGGTCAAAATGCCAAACTTACCTTAGACACCAACCAGTTCATTAGTTTTAATTTGATCAACTTATTAAATAGGGTTCCACCGCGTAGCCATGAATTAAGTCCATCTTGGTCTAGTTAAAGATATGGACCCATTCAACTACAACTATTGGAGTTGAGTCTAGAGTATCCTTGACCTAATCTAATTCAACTTTTGATTAGATTTGACCAATTACTCTAATTTAGTCCATTTCTTTAAGCTAACCTTAGGTCTAATCCAATTATGGACCTAATCCATCTAACCCATTGACCCACAAGTTTATGCAATTGTCTTAGGTCTTAATTCACAATTCTAGACCTACTAGACAACACTTAATTCTTTTAATTAAGTATTTGGGCTGATGGGTCAGAATTTGGCATTTCGAAAATAATTTTTAAATTTGAAAGGTTTTATTTTCTGTTCACCAAATATGTTAACTCATTTCACAAATAGATCAGCACATTTCATAAATAGCAATCCTATTGCTAATTACATAATAGAAAATAACTCAATCAAAATAAATCATGAATATTTCTTTAGATCTAATCTAACACATTCATGATAAATTTCATAATGGAACCTTTATAATTAATTCCTTTCGCTGCTTCATCTGCATGGGATATAATTACAGCGGTACCCCTACCGCCATAGGAGACCCCATCGAATGGGAGGAGAGGACCTTTAAACCCTACTTTTCTCCTATGACCGGACGGCCATGGTAGCCAACCCAATTCGATTACTTGCTACTTGGATCAAGTATATCTAAATATACCAATTTCAAAATTTAAATTTTAAATTTTAAATTTTAAATTTTAAATTTTGAATTTCAAATTTCAAACAAATTTCAAATTTTTGAATTTCAAATTTTTAATTTTAAATTTTCAATTTTAAATTTTGAATTTCAAATTTGAAATTTCAACCAAATTTTAAATTTTAAATTTTGAATTTCAAATTTTTGAATTTTGAATTTTGAATTACAAATTTCAAATTTCAAATTTTTAATTTCAAATTTCAATTTTTTTTGAATTTTGAATTTCGAACAACTTTCAAAATTCAAATTTCAAATTTTAAATTTCAAATTTTTTGAATTTTGAATTTTGAACAACTTTCAAAATTTAAATTTCAAATTTTAAATTTTAAATTTCATATTTAAACTTTTAGATTACAACTTAATCTATGCATGCATATATATATATATATATCATATCTAAGAACCCGCTCCGATACCATTTGAAGTGAAATTCAGTGCAGGGGTAAAATGATAATTTTAATTTTTTTTTAAAATCACTATTTTATAGTGGAAATTATTAATTAATCTAATTAATTAACATAAATTTATCCTACACTAGGATCTAAATATGATATATAGCATGCATTCATTTAAATTTGAAATTCAAATGCGAACAGTAAACACTTTACTGTAATGTGTTCAGAACACAATACCTTTGTGCGGGTAGAAGATCGTCGCAATCTGATCACCCTCGAGAGAGTCTGATCGTCGTGATGCAGTCACACAGCGTGTCTAGCCTCTGTGGATCGTTCACATAAAGCTTTCGATCTGATCGACTCCTTACGAGTGCTAGCTCGTTGTAGAGCCCTTTTGACGGTGGATGCTGATCGAACTCCTTCGATCGATGTCTATCGATTCTTTGAATGCTCCAGATCATCAACAGACGTGCTTGAGAGGATGTTGAAGATCGCTCAAAGATTTTATGAGCTCACGATACTCATAGCTCACTTTCTCACTTCCCGAACCCCAGGCTAAAACTCTAGAAAACTCACCGAAAACCTTGCACCCACTTTTCTTTCTTTTCTTTCTTTTCCTCTTGGAAGGATATGGACTTCTTTCTCATACACAAGACTTCTCACGCCCCAAAATTTTTTTTCAAAAATCTTCTTCTTGCATGCCCCACTCTTCTCCTCCTTTTATAACAACGTCAAACGTCTTATCCAAAAGAAAGGATAAAGATGAGTAATTGCACATTTGAATTCAAATCAAATTTTGAATTCAAATGGACACCAACTCATCCCTTATCCACTAAAGGCATGAGGCATGGCTTAAATTGTGCATAGAGTAATTTCATGAGAAACTTTTTCTCATATAATAAATGGGGCGTAAAAAAAGGGATAAGGTGCAAAGATTGATTGCCCATTCAAATTCAAACTTTATTTTGAATTTGAATGGCCAACCAATCATCCTTATCCATTCATATGGCACATTAAAGTGGGGCGTGGAGAGGGCTTGGCGTGAGAAAAAAATTCATGAGAAGTTCCTTCTCATGAATTCAAATGGGTGCAATGGAAGTGAGGTGGCGCATGGAGATTGGGTCAAGGTGGTTTAATTATTTAAACCAACCTAATTAAACCAAATAAGTTAGGTCCAATTAGACTAATTTAAATCCAACTAAATTAATCTTAATTAGGCTTAATAAAATTCTAATCAAATTAGAAATTGATTAAGCCCAACCCCTGATCAAATCAGGGACCAAACCATCTCGACGATTAGGTCAACTCTTAACCTAATCGGGTCAAACCCAACTGAATCCAATTCAATTGGACTTGATCCAAAAATAATTACTCAATCAAATTGAGTTAATTAGTGATCAAATTATTAATTAAACCTCTCATAAATACTGAGTCTAAATCCGATGGGCAATCAGGCATCAAAATTCATCGATATGTAACCCTGATCGAAAAGTCCCAACCAGTGGGACTCTTGACCCCGGTACCCATAATGTGTGGAACTCATGATCAGAGAATCCTGATTCTCGATCACTGAGGCCCAAATATGTAGGATTCTATATCAGCCATCAGATCAAATAGGAACCTCTAATATGTGTGACCCCGCAGGTTCGAACCTAAGCCGGTAGCATAGGAACCAATTCCTGTACTAATCGAAGTGACCATCTAGCAATGGTACCCGACATCTGGATAGGTCGAAGAGTCACAATCATAACACTCAGAACCTACATGAATATGGTTGCTGTATAATTCATCCTTTTGACCCCCGTGTTTAGGATGACTCGGGGTTAAACTGTCAACCTTGATCAGATCATCCGAATCATGCTCAACTCAAACAGTCCTGTGACTCCTCATAAGGACTACCCTGGTTAAGATTTTGCTAAATTGAAACACAACTGTACACAGCTCCTAAACTAGAGTGGTCAATCCCATCTTGACACACGCACCGACAAGTCAAGTACTTGACTACACCCAGCAACCTTCCGTCACTGAATTAAAAATTCAGGTAGTCCAGTGCCTAAGTGCAGTGAGTTGCTTGCAAGTCACTGTGGCGGTCTCAGGTCGGAGGAATATTTATACCCATATTCCATCGGAATAAATCTTGACAGCAGAAATAGCTCCGGAGTCGGTCACGTTCAATGCAGATGTACCTTTACATCTCACCTGTATGCCATACCAGTATCTTCATACTCATTGGTTAAGAGGACAACCAACCTATATGGCACACAACGACCTATGCTTGATAAATATTATCGTCCTTGGTAACAACGTGTCATTTGGTCGTGAACAGATTTAAGGACTAAACGACAAATCCTCCTTTGTCGAGTCTAAATAGTCCTAAGGACTTCACCACAACATTGGAGTTCATTAGAAGATGAAATATTTTGTGATGAAAAATACGAAAATAATTTTTATTAATTCATAATTCATGTATAAATACAAAAATAAGCACAACCGTCAACAGACTGACGATTGGCTTTGGGACACTATTCCCAACAGTATGGTGTACTGCCATTCACAATGACAAATCCATATTTGAGTTGTACATTACACACTCGAATTGATTTTCGATGAGGAGGTGTGTATCATGGTCGTGCTTTATTACTGGACACATCTAGTTGAAGATTAACTTGAGGACACTCCACAAGTTAAGATAGGATAGTTTATAGGTCTTAAACTTCTCAAGTTCAATTATCCTCCCACTATCCCCTTTTAAAAAAAAAAAATTTCTAAAAAGTGGCATACCTACTGACAAAACTCCTTTTGCCAAGTAGGGTAGTAGAAATAGTATCACATACTATTCTTTTAGGATAACCTATAAACTAATAAAAATCTATTCTAGCACAAACTTATGTACATCAACTCTTTTCACATAAGTTAGGCAAACTGCTTTTTGCCTTTTCCATATCTCATATGGAGTGCTCGTAATAAATTTAGATAGTATCTAATTCATACAGTAATTTTTAGGACATATCCTTAGAATGAGACAATAATATTTGTGAAGCAAATAAAAGAACACATCATATCTCATATGAAGTATCCATCCCTGGGTTGAGATATTATTAGCCTTCGAACATCCATATGTTTCAGACTTAATATCTTACTTGCCCTGAGATATGTGACCATCGTATATTCATTTCTTTATTCTCATCAATATGAAGAACAATATCATTGAGTGACAGGAATGTAAGACTATAACCATAAAATTTATCAGAATGAGGGTAACTTTTACTCTTAATATTAATTTCAAATCTATGTTACAATAACATAGGGATTGAAAAAATATTTCTGATAAATAATGGTCTACCAGTTTCTAATCCTTGCTAGAAGGTTATATAGGTTCCTACAACCTCAGCATGAATGGACTGTTTATTAGTGCCAAAAGGTATGTAGTCACCTCACCTCAGCTTTATAGGTCCAGCAAATACTTTGCATAAGAGGAACCCATATTAGGTATCACATACCTAAAAATTTAAAGTTGAAACACTCAATAATAATTAGTTTGTATCACATACAAACTATTAGCAGATGCAACTTTTGCATCCTGCTATTGCTTCATACTTGCAAGATAATTCTTACAATTTATTGCTCATCAATCTTATATCGATATTAGATACCTATAGTAAAGACATTCTTTACCTTCTATTCCTGAACTATTTCATGACATTCGATCAATTTTTTAAAAATATCCTAAGCAGTGAATGTAAAGATCCAAATATCTATGTAAGAACATAAAAAAAGACTACTCATGATGACATGCATAAATTAGATGAGGATATTTTATCTAATTGTGTCTCCCACTATTTTAACAAATTTCATAGCCCTCAAGTATGAAATCGAAGAATCTTATCAAGAAGTTTTTTAGTAGAGTTGAGATCCCAATTTCTCATAAAAAGCTTTGTGGATAGCACAACAAGCTCCTATGAGTTCAAGGATAAGTAACTCTTTACTAATTGTATCTCATGCAACTCTCTACATAATTTTTGCCTCTAAAATACTTATAGTCTTGTGGATAGCACAATAAACTGTAGCATTTTAGTTAAATCATACCCTTCAATCTTATATGGTCATATCTGCATAATTCTATCCTTGTGGATAGCACAATAAGGCAGCACTACCAAATATGCCATAAGCATCACTAGGTCAACATCATACCAATCACTATAGCAAGTCTTGTGGATAGCACAACAAACTCACTACAGTTTTTGATATACTCTATTAACTTAGTATGAGCTAAATACTATTAGCTCTATTATGCACCAAATCAGTATTAAGCAAGTCCCCATAGCAAGCCTTGTGAATAGCACAACAAGTCTACTATGGTTCTTAACATAATAGTGACTTAGCATGAAGGAAGACATGGGTAGCGTTCTTAACACTTCACCATTAAGACTTAATATAATTTAACTGAGGGACTTACGTCTCATTCACATCTTATTCATTTAATTATGCATCCTATGCAATTTAAAATTCAAATATTTTAACAACCAGCATTTATGAGCATATTAAAAAAAATAAATAGTTATGGACTTTGAAAAATCATCTGAGCCACAGAATGATCGAAGGGTCTAACCCTAGGTGCATCATAGATTGAACCATTTCATGGTCAATCTTAATGTGCTTCAGCTCTCCAAAAGCCTGATAGTACAATCTTCATCACCATGAAGACAACCATGAATGCTTAATCTTTTATTTGAAAATAGAATAAAATAATTTCAATCTATCCTCAAATAATTTTTTTCTATAATTTTACATTGTTATGTAAAAATCCCAATCAATAGTTGCGAATATAGAAAAGAGAGGTTCAGCTAATAATATAATGCATCAGGGACACCCAGCCCTAATTGCAACTCTTGCAGATGTATTAATATAATCAGCCAACATATAAGCATTCATGCAAATATCCATCACATGGATGTTGCATAGTCCATAACAAATCAACATAATATTTCATAATAATTATAAAATACTATAACAAATAACTCATGTTATTTCAATTGCGATATCATTCAAACACATGTCAATAAAGATATTTGAATATATGGGTATTGGACCCATCTAGGGTTTTTGAATTGGGTTCAACACTTGATCCAAAGTTCAATATTAGGTCAATCATTTATCATCCATATGAGTTAGGTTGACCAATTCTTAAGTTAAACCTAATTCAATTAGATTAACTCGGATTCAGTCACCCATAACTCAAATCCTAATCTAATTAGGTAAATGACAAAATTTGATTAACCAAAATTAAACTTAGCTTCTAATCAAATTAGAACAATAATTTTGGTTAAATCTATAAACATTAATTCTAATCACATTAGAATAATGAATTATAGTGAAACCAATCTATCGGCACAAAGAACCTAATTGATATCTAATGCATCCTTTTCACGACTAAAATTTTTTGACCCCATGCATGTCTCGGGCAACAACCAAGATGGTCGACCCATAATAGTGAGTCTCCGATAACATGGTGGTTGGTTCTTGGATCTTAAGTAAATGCATCAAATGCAAAAACCTTAGTCCATAGTAATGTACATCCATATGCAGCATTCCAAGGTCCCCACACATCACATGCACTGGATTTCAATTCCATAAAAATAGATCATAGGATCTAAATTAAACTTGTCACACAAGTCTATAATCTATGAAATTTCATATCCAAGGTTCGATCATAGAATGATAACACTTTATCATTAATAAAAATATATCAAAATCAATAATAAAACATCGATCAGAAGAATTGACATGGACATAGTTTGAACTGGATCTAATCCATATCACAAGAATAACACAAAATTTGACTGAATCAAGGGTGGCTCTGATACCACTGTTGGGTTCTGATGATGCAATAAAATATAGATTTTAAATTTTTTTAACATGCATACAATAATGAAAATTAAGTTTAATAATTAAACTCATCCATCGAAATTCAAAAATCCAAGGAACCCCTTGATGATTACAATCAAATAACAAAATCAAGCATATGAGGAAAAGGCCAAAAGTCATATACCACCATGAAGACCACGAACAGGTAATTTTGAGATCTCCATGAGACTCCAAAGCAGAAGCCCTCCAATGGTGATCCACACAGGATTGATTAGGACCCTTCCCAACTCGTCATGGTACTGCAGCCTTCTTCCTAAGTGCGCTGTCGATAGTCCTTCGCAAGAACTTGATACACCATTGCTTGTATGCCTCCATGACCTTTACTAGAACCACTCTAAAAATCTTTTCTCAAAGTATCAAACCACACTCTAATCAGATTTTATGTTCAACACATGAACAATCTGATTTTAGGACAAGTACCTCATACTTTCCTTTTTTCTTTTTCTCTTCCTTTCTATTTTTCCTTCTCTTTCCCTTTCTATTTTCACATTAGATTTTTGCTATCACATTTTCAGCTAATCCCACATCCAAAACAAATTTTGGATGGGTTTTATGCCATATGGGGCACCCCTTATATAAGGGATGAAGGGGCGCCAAACAAGACATCAAGGAACGCCAACTCTTAGCATCCCAACTCCCTAACACGGTGAAATAAATTTTTTCAGCATGGAAACCCAAGTGTTAGAAATGGAATAAGAGATGTTACATCTATAGAAGGACTCTTCCTCTATCAAAAAAATCTGATGCCATTAAATGGCGCATGGAATTAAGGGAGAAATAAATTGGCGCAAACACATCCAATACGTCGTTCCTTTGTTTCCATAAAGAATAAATTCTTTATATAGAAACTCTACATGTGGAAGAGCCTTCAAGTAGAAGAACTCCTCCACTTCAGTGCCAACAATATCCCAGGAGCCATCATATGGCTAGTAGAGGGAAGAAAATGCATGGATTATAAGAAGAATTAAGAGTCCCAAGTGAAGTGGACTCTTCCACTTCAACGCCCAAAATAAAGGAGGTGTCCAAAATAAATTGGTGTGGAGTTCCTTCCAAGAGAAGGATCCTTCTCCTCTTCCATACCCACACATCCCGTAGCTCCATCAGATGGCGCACAAAAAATTGGAACGTGTGGAATTTGGTAATAAAATTAAGAGGAGTAGATGAGAAGGACTCTTCCTTCTTATCATAATTTATTTTGGGCATGACACTTAATATGTGCATGGCTTTTGGCATGGAGGAGGTTGGTTCCATGTGGAACACTTCCATAAAACCAGATAAAACTAATTAATTAATTCAATAGTTCAAACCGAATCATATTAGGTCAAGGCAACAAGACTAGGTTAGCACAAACACTTTTGCACTGAACCCAATTGAAAACTTGGGTTAATTCATATGCTAGCAGTTTAATTAACCCATTGAATTTATAATAAATTTAAATTGATTAGATCAAAATTAAATCTTTATTGTGTGTGATCCATTGGGTTCCAAATCTAGCCAGCAGTGGATCCAAACTCTCGATGAAACTCTAATCCGATTGGATTAGATCAGCTCAAAAGTCTCAATCAACTAGAAATCTTTCTAACTGATTCTAGAATTAAACTCTTTTAATTCTGTCAAGTCCATAAGTCAAGATTAATATCTAGCAATGTGTCATGACTATCCAAAAAATTTAAAATTTGATGAAAATACCAAAATTATCTTTTCGTGGTGGTTACCGTGCAATTCAATCTTTCAATCACACAATATCTCGAAAAGACTATGGGCATGAAAAAATATCTATCCCAAATATCTAACCATATGTATCTCGATCAGATGATAATGACTTGATTGATAAACTAGTAAAAATTATTTTTACTATTCATCCCTGTTCTGGTCAGAGACTTTCAGAGTCACCATCCTATGAGATCACATAAGATGTTCTCTCTTCTTACAAAGAGTGATCGATTCCTTGTTGACCACTCACAACCTTCATGCACACTTTGCCATACCCAGAATATCCTACACACATCTCAAAGTGATGTGCTAGGAAATAAACCAAAGTAAGTGTCCATACACATAAGGTACCATGGTGATCTCAGATCAAAGGATCACATGCACCACTCCCACTGAAGAACCATCTATCGACATGCTGTAAGGCTCCATCAGATGTTCTTTTACAAGTCAATTCAGTGAACTCATTCTCTAATGAGCACCTATATCTTTGTATTAGTATCACCACATAGGTGGTTGTGAGATCAACCATCCTCTCCATTGAGCATACATAGGATGTACCAGTCTTACCGGCATTACCGATCCCCGACTCGATGATCCAATGATTGAAAATATTTTAGATTGAAGCTATCAAGATTTTAGGTCTCACTGGTATGATCTCATCATGGCCCTAAAATCACTATCCTAATCTATGGAGTTTATTATAATCATATAAAAATAATGCAGTAAATAATAAAATATAATACCTCATATAAATAAAATAACTAATATCATACAAATGAGTAGGAAGATAATAAAGAAATATCCCATCGCATCCCCATACGATTGGCTTGTAGGACACTATTCTTTCAAGCTAATCCAATTAGATTTGGTGTATCATATATATCATATCAGATCTGAAACATATCTTATACTGATTATAAAATATCAATTTCAGATTTATATCATATAAAAAATTAATTAGATACAAATATAAATGTATAAGAAATAAATTTTTGGTAAAATCTATTTTCACACAGTACTGAATTCTGATAAGATTCAGATCTAAATATCTTTCAAAGCGGATCCAATTTAGATCTAAAATAAATCTCACTTCATAAGAAAAATAATAATATTAAAATTCTATTAAAATAAATTTAAAATTAATTTTAATTCATATTATTATTTTATTAAAAATTCAGCAATAGCATAATTCTCTTATAACAAACTTATAACAACCTCAATCAACTATTGATTAGGTACCTCTAATCCAATCAAAATCAGATTAAATATTTTATATAAATAGATTTAAATCAAATTTAATATCTCATAAAAAATCTCAATTATGCCTTATGTAATTAATTCCAAAAAATTTAGTTATCCATGCATATATTTTAGACCTGCTCTGATACTAGTTGAAGGAAAGAGAAACTGTTTCTCTTCAGAAGGCCCAGGTTGCATCTAAAAATTTTTGTATTCATTTACATTATTAAAGATCAAATCTTTACCTGATTAACAGTAAAACCAAAGGGCCTTCCTTTATGCTAGGTTAATGTTACATCATGAACTATGGCTAGTTTGTTGTGCTACCATAAGGCTTATCATAAGAATTGATATAACATAATCCTGGTGCATAAAAGATGTTTACAGTAATTTTGGATATACTGCTTTGTTGTGCTAACACAAGGGCAGTTATATTCGATTTTGACTATATTAAAATGAAGAGTCTTACTTAACTAAAATATTATAGCTTGTTATGTTAACACAAGGCTAATAATATTTTAGAGGTCAAGAAAAAATATTGAGAATTGCATGAGATGTAATTGGAAAGAGTTTTCTACTTATGAACTTATAAGGTTTTATTGTGTTAACACAAGATCACTATAAGAAATTAGGATCTCAATCCCACTAAGATAAATATAAAATATATCTCGTTTACCATAAGAGAGAGCTATGGTATTCGATAAAATAGTGAGAGACATAACTAGTTTAAAAGTCCTCATCTAGTTATGCATGTCAAACATGAGTGGTCTACTTATACTATTATTTTTATATAGATTTAAGTCTACATTATGGCTTCTTTATTTTCACCCCATAATATCATAGATAAAACTATGTTGACCGATCCAACTATGTGGATTGGTTGAGGAACTTACAAATTAGGTTTATATCGAAAAAGAACTCCGATGTTCTAGATATTTCTGACCCTAGACTAGTCAGTAATAATATGAAGGCAATAATATCCGTATAGATATTATTTGTGATAAATTTAGACATTGAGAGTATAATTACAAGAATAATATTATAAGATTGAAGCAGAGTGCAAGTGTAACACCAAAAGATGTGTATATGATACAGACCTATTTTTCATTGAGTGATTCAGATTCTAATATTTAGATATTGGATATCACATGTGGATCGCACTTTTGTAGTTCGTTACTGCAACTACAGAATATTAAAGATCTGAAAAGAGGTGACCTCGAGCTTTATAGCGCAAGTGGAGAGTCCATTAGCACAGAGACTATGGGAACATGTATGCTTGATTTGCCTTTGGACAAAATTTTAGAATTAAAAGACTATTATTACATGCCAAAGGTCATTAGAAATATTATTTCTATACCTTTGTTGTTAAAACAAGGTTATAAAATAAGGCTAATGAAAAATGGATGCTCCATTTTTTTTCCTAATAAATTTTATGACAGTGGTTATATTGATAACAATCTTTTAATTCTTGCACTCAATAAAAATATTTTTCATATTGAAAGAAATATGAAAAGAAAGAGAGAAAATATGAATGTCACATATCTCTAGCATTGTCGCCTTGGTCATATTAGTGAGTCAAAGATAAACAAGTTATACAAAGAAGAATTCTTTGACCCATATGATTATTGTTGGGTATAAAACCCCCCCAGCCGAAGTTTGTGTCAGGAGTGACCCCTCGGGGATTCTACCGGTGTCCGACCTGCGGCGGCAAGAAGACTATGCCCGGACTCCTACGAGAGCCGGACTTCATCTCTGACTCCAACTATAGGAAGACTCCGCCCAGACTCCTACGGGAGCCGGACTTCGTCTCCGATTCCAACTGCAGGAAGACTTCGTTCGGACTCCTACGGGAGCCGGACTTCATCCCCGACTTCAGCGGCAGGAAGACTTCGTCCGGACTCCTACGGGAGCCGGACTGCGTCTTCGACTTCAGCGGTAGGAAGACTTCATCCGGACTCCTACGGGAGCCGGACTGCATCCCCGACTTCAGCGGCAGGTAAACTTTGCCCGGACTCCTACGGGAGCCGGACTTCGTCCCCGACTTCAGCAACAGGAAGACTTCGTCCGAACTCCTACGGGAGCCGGACTGTGTCCCCGACTTTAGCGGCAGGAAGATTTCATCCGGACTCCTATGGGAGCCAGACTGTGTCCTCGACTTCAGTAGCAGGAAGACTTCGTCCGGACTCCTACGGAAGCCGGACTTCGTCTCCGACTCCAACTGCAGGAAGACTCCGCCCGGACTCCTACGGGAGTCGGACTTTGTCTCCGATTTCAACTACAGAAAGACTTCGTCCGGACTCCTACGGGAGCCAGACTTCATCCCCGACTTCAGTGGTAGGAAGACTTCGTCCGGACTCCTACAGGAGCCGGACTGCATCCCCGACTTCAGCGGTAGGAAGACTTCATCCGGACTCCTACGGGAGCCGGACTGCATCCCCGACTTTAGTGACAGGAAGACTTCGTCCGGACTCCTACGGGAGCCGGACTGCTTCCCCAACTTCAGCGGCAGGAAGACTTCGTCCGGACCCCTATGGGAGCTGGACTTCGCCCCCGACTCTGATTACAGGTAAACTTTGTTCGGACTCCTACGGGAGCCGGACTTCGTCCCCCACTTCAGCTGTAGGAAGACTTCATCCGGACTCCCACGGGAGCCAGACTTCCGTCCTGAACTCCTGTTGCAGGCCTCGATCGAGATTCCTCGACAAATGATCCCCATCCGGACTTCTGCGGAGGTCGGACTCCAACCGAACTTCGGCCGATAGGTCTGGACCCTCTGGCAAGCCCCAGTAACAGCCACGACTCTGCTCCACCTCCTACGACGGATCCCACGCAGCTCCATCACTCCCTGGCAGGCCCCAGTAACGGCCACGACTCTACTCCACCTCCTACGACGGATCCCACGTGGCTCCATCACTCCCTGACAGGCCCCAGTAACGGCCACGACTCTGCTCCACCTCCTGCGATGGATCCCACGTGGCTCCATCACTCCCTGGTTGGCCCCAGTAACGGCCACAACTCTGCTCCACTTCCCGCAACAGACTCCACATGGCGAGCCATGGTGACTGCCACGACTCCACCCCATTACTCTTCATAATAAACTCATCCTGGCCACGAGCGGCCCACGACTAGGCGGTTACAAACATCACTATCAATCCGTCGCTCCCTCCGCCTATAAAAAGCGGGACCCCAGATACATTATTCTCTAAGCTCTAATTACTATCTCAAAACTCTGCTAAAATTTCTGTTCGAGCGCTCCATTCTTGTTGAGGCAAAGAACTGACTTGAGCATCGGAGGATCTTGCCGGAGCAACCCCAACTCTGATTTAGACTTCTTTTGCAGATCCCGACGGCGACCGCGACTCTCTCAACTCCAGCTTCTCCGATGCAGGTGGATTTTTGCACCAACAGGATTGGCACTAGAGGAAGGGCTGTGTCTTCGCAGTACCCTTGTTCTTAAAGGAGCGCTCAATGGGACCACCTTCGGTCATCTTTTTCAGCGTCCTCTCCTCCTTCCCCCACTAGATCTTCGCCCGATGCCTTCCCACGAAGCATCCACACAGCGACCCACGGCCTCCGTGGCCAGATCTCAGGCTCCGACCTCGCCTCCAGTTTCCCAGACCCCTCATCCTCCGACAACGGCCACCGGCATGAAGCGATCGGACAATCGGCCTCCGACAGATTTCGCCAACACCATCTCGAAAGAATCCCAGCGGGGAGCGACCGGCGTATTGGCCGGACCTCCCAAGCGGCAAAAGATCGAGGAACCCATAACTTTCACCGAAGAAGATGCTCAGGGAGTTCAATTTCCTCATAACGACGCAGTTGTAGTTTCCTTGAATATAGCTAATTACGACGTCTGCTGCATTCTTGTCAACAATGGAAGTTTGGCTGACATTTTATTTTACGATGCCTTCTCCAGAATGTCCACCCTTGATGGCCATTTTGGGCCGATTAGCTCCCCTCTAGTAGGGTTCACCAGTGATGCTGTCCCGGTGGAGGGAGTAATAACTTTGACTGTAGCTGCGAGTCGATATCCGAGACAATCCAGGGCTCTGGTGAATTTCCTAGTAGTGAAGGCACCGTCGGCCTACAACGCAATCCTCGGCTGACCTGGCCTCAACGCTCTCCAAGCCGTCGTGTCAACCTACCATTTGAAATTGAAGTTTCCTACCAACCAGGGGATCGGAGAAGTCAGAGGGGACCAAGCCCTGGCCAGACACTGCTACAACATAGCCTTGCAAAGAAGTGACCAATCCGACCTCTGTCCAGTTGATGGGCTGGACGCCCGCGACGACCTCGCAGAGGAGAGGGGCGGCCCAATCGAAGATCTGGTTTCGATCCCTTTGAACGACAAAAATGCGGAGCATGTGGTGAAGATCGGCTCCAACCTGGGGGAAGAGGTGCGGACGCATCTCATCGATTTTCTACGTAAGAATGCAGATATTTTTGCTTGGGTCCCAGTGGACATGCCGGGGATTGACACGAAAGTCATGGAGCACCGTCTGACCGTCGATCCAAAGCACCGACCGACGAAAGAAAAAATCTGGGGTCACGCATCGGAGAGGCAGAAAGTGATAGCCGAGGAAGTGGACAAACTCCTGAAAACCGGATTCATTAGAGAAGTCAATTATCCTGACTGGATTTCCAACGTCATCCTAGTCAAAATGGTAAACGGCAAGTGGAGGATGTATATAGACTTTAAAAAGCTGAATAAAGCCTGCCCAAAGGATAGCTACCCTCTGTCCAGAATTGATCAACTAGTGGATGCGACCTCGGGCCATGAGCTGCTCACCTTTATGGATGCATTCTCCGGCTATAACCAAATCAGGATGGCACCGGAAGATGAAGAAAAGACTGTTTTCATTACTAACCGTGGCCTTTACTGTTACAGGGTCATGCTTTTTGGCCTCAAAAATGCAGGTGCGACCTATCAGCGGCTGGTGAACAAAATCTTCAAGGAGCAGATCGGCTGCAACATGGAGGTCTACGTGGACGACATGCTCGTGAAAAGCAAATCTTCCATGAACCACGTCGCCGACCTCGAGGAGACCTTCGACGCCCTCTGAAAATATAAGATAAAGCTAAACCCGACTAAATGTGCTTTCGGAGTGACCTCAGAGAAATTCCTGGGCTTCATGGTGTCGGGGCACGGGATTGAAGCCAACCCAGAAAAAATTTGCGCTATCCAGGAGATGGCCGCCCCGAAGTCGATAAAAGAGGTTCAACGCCTTACAGGGAGGGTAGCAGTCCTGAATCGCTTCGTTGTGAGGTCGGCCGAATGATGCTTGCCCTTCTTCCAAACCCTCAAGCAGCCGAAGAACTTCTGTTGGACCGCTGAGTGCCAACAAGCGTTCGAAGAGCTAAGGAGCTACCTCGGCTCACCTCCATTGTTGGCGAAGCTCGAACCTGGAGAGGAACTATTTTTGTACCTGGCAGTCTCCCCCATGGCTCTCGCAGCAGTCCTTGTCAAGGAAGAAGCAAAAATCCAGTGGCCGATCTACTACGTCAGTCGCCCGTTGAGAGATGTCGAAACCAGGTATA
Organism: Elaeis guineensis; assembly: GCF_000442705.2. Classification (NCBI taxonomy): domain Eukaryota; kingdom Viridiplantae; phylum Streptophyta; class Magnoliopsida; order Arecales; family Arecaceae; genus Elaeis; species Elaeis guineensis. The sequence goes on from NC_025993.2 coordinate 39,926,017, forward strand.
CTAAATTAGAGAAACTAACTTACGCCCTGTTGATTGCAGCCCGGAGGCTCCGACCCTACTTTCAAGGGCACACCGTAACGCTACTCACCGACCAATCGATCAAGGTGATTCTACACCGAGCAGATGCCTCTGGGAGGATGGCAAAATGGGTGATCGAGCTCACTGAATTTGACATCAACTGTCGACCTAGACCAGCAGTGAAGGCCCAGATATTGGCAGATTTTATAGTAGAGTGCACTATCCCGAAGGAGGCCGAATCTGAACAGGGCAAAATTGACGGCCTGGAGCCCCGACCGAACTCCCCCAAAGAAGAAGCAGACCCCACTGGTTGCTTTTGGGCCCTCTACGTGGATGGGTCTTCCAACATGTCAGGAGCAGGCGCGGGCCTGATCTTGATCAGTCCAGAGGGAATCATCGTGGAGTACACTCTGCGCTTCGAGTTCCCCACAACAAACAATGGAGCAGAATATGAAGCTCTGATCACAGGATTGAAGATCGCCAAAGAGTTGGGAGTAGATCAGCTCCAAGTTCACAGCGACTCCCAACTGGTAGTGGGACAAGTCAGTGAAAACTACGAAGCACGAGAGGACGGCATGGCTAAGTATCTTGAAAAGGTAAAGGAGCTCGTCCCCGCCTTCAGTAGCTTCAACATCAGGCAGATTCCAAGGATGAAAAATACCAGGGCTGATCTTCTCTCCAAGCTGGCTATGCTGGCTCCGGCTGAATTGCCCAAGGGTGTTCTCTTCGAAGTTTTGAAGTGCCTGAGTATGAAAGAATCGTGGCCTGTGATGGAAATTGATCACGAGCCCAGTTGGATCGATCCACTGATGGCATATCTCAGGGACGAAATTCTCCCTCATGATGCAAAAGAAGCTCGGAAGCTCAGAAATCATGCCTCCCGATATATCCTTTATGAGGACAAGCTGTACAAGAGATCATACTCTTTGCCCCTTCTAAAATGCCTCCAGCCTTCGGAAGCTGAATATGCCTTGTGGGAGGTGCATGAAGGAATCTGCGGAAGCCATCTGGGGGCTAGATCTTTATCCCACAAGTTGCTCCGCCAAGGATATTACTGGCCGACTATGCATCATGACTCGATTGAATACGTTAGAAAGTGCGATCGATGTCAGAGAAATACCAACGTCCAGAGACAGCCCACCACCGAGCTTACACCCTTGAGTGCCCCATGGCCTTTTGCGCAATGGGGAATGGATATCCTTGGACCCTTTACCGTGACGTTGGGGCAGAGGAAGTTCCTCCTGGTAGCAATTGACTACTTCACCAAGTGGGTCGAAGCCGAACCACTGGCGAAAATCACAGAAGCTAAAGTGCAAGATTTCACCTGGAAGTCAATCGTTTGTAGGTTCGGCCTGCCAAGAATCCTAATCACTGATAATGGGCGGCAGTTCGCAGGACCAAGATTCACCAAATTCTGTGAAGATCTAAACATCTCCCACAACTTCACATCAGTAGCCCATCCTCAGGCAAACGGCGAAGCTGAAGTGACCAACAAAACCTTGCTACAAGGGATCAAGACAAGGCTCGGAAAGGCGAAGAGAACTTGGGCAGACGAACTTTATCATGTGCTGTGGGCGTACCAAACTACCCAAAGACTGCCCACGGGGGAGACCCCCTTCGCTCTAGCCTTTGAAACGGAGGCTGTTATCCCAATCGAGCTTAAACTCCCGTCGGTGCGAGTCGTGGCATTCAACGAGCATCACAATTCGCAAGGTCTTAAAGCCAACCTTGACTTGCTGGAAGAAAAGTGGGAGGTAGCTCAAGTTTGGATGGCAGCCTACAGACAAAAAGTCGCCCACTATTACAACTCCCGAGTCAAGAATAAAGTCTTTAGAGCAGGAGATCTAGTACTTCGACGAGCCACCGTCTCGCAACCTCAGGATCGAGGGAAGCTCGCCCCAAATTGGGAAGGCCCATATGAAGTCAAAGAAGTAGTCCGGCCCGAAACTTATTACCTCAAGGAGCTCGAAGGAGCAGGCCTCCCGCGGCCATGGAGCTCGAAAAACTTATGAATGTATTACCGATAACTTTGTTTTAAATAAAAATTTCATATCCACATGCCTTCTCTCTTGGTGCAAGCATATATCGACAGGGCAGTCAAAACAAATCATGTCGGGAACAGGAGGAGAACTCTGTCTCGATGAAACCGAAGGCCCGGTTCTCCTTCGACCGGATGGGGGGAGAGGCCCTACAACGCCCATATGTGCCCCCACAGCCCTGTTAGGGACAGGAGGAGAACCTCGCCCTAACTTGAGCAAGGTCGAAGGCCCGGTTCTCCTTAGATCGGATGGGGGGAGAGGCCCTACAATGCCCATATGTGCCCCCACAGCCCTGTTAGGGACAGGAGGAGAACCTCGTCCTAACTTGAGCAAGGTCGAAGGCCCGATTCTCCTTAGACCGGATGGGGGGAGAGGCCCTGCAATGCCCATATGTGCCCCCACAGCCCTGTTAGGGACAGGAGGAGAACCTCACCCTAACTTGAGCAAAGTCGAAGGCCCGATTCTCCTTAGATCGGATGGGGAGAGAGGCCCTAAGCGCCCGTACGTGCCCCCGCAGCCATGTTAGGGACAGGAGGAGAACCTCGCCCTAGCATGAGCAAAGTCGAAGGCCTGATTACTCTGAGATCGGATGGGGGGAGAGGCCCTGCAATGCCCATACGTGTCCCCACAGTCCTATTAGGAGCGGGGGAAGAACCTCGTCCTAATACGAACTGGGATCGATTACATCAGAAGTAAGGGAAGAACATCGTCCTGATGCCAATTGAGGTCCGATCATCCAAGACCAGATCAGAAAAAGGGGACCTTCTCAGTGGCCCCTTCGCGCTCCCACGACCCCACCAAGAGCAGAGGAAAAACCCTCACTCAGAAAAAGAAAAAGAAAAAGGAGAGAGGAGTTAAAAAGGAAAGCGATGGACTGCATCAGCGACAAATGAAAAACAAATTGCATCAAAGATGTAAGGAACCTCGTCTCAGCAAGGATTGGGGTTCTTATCAAAATTTTTGACCTTCAAGAAAGCTCTCAATACAGGCCCGAGATAAGATGACTTCCTCAGGGTGACGAGAAGCTCGGACCTCCAAGCTCGAATCCCGAGAGGGGGCGTCAAACCCGAGCGGCCCCGGACAAATCTGCGGCCATGGATGAAAGGATGGGCCAATGCGACGGCAATCGGGTACCTCCGAATGGCATCGATTTCGAGCAAGGCAAAAGCCAAAAGAAGCTCGGCAAGCGACAATTAAATACATGAGTAAAAGAGGTAGCAGAAAATTCCTTTCTCACGTTATTTATTAAATATGCATTACAGAGCCATTAAGGCTGAAGAAGAAGGATGACTGGAAGAGCGAGCCGATGCGGCAACGATCAGTGACCTCCGGACGACGTTGGAAAAAAAAAAAAAGAAAGAGAGGAGAAAAAGAAAAAGAAGGGAATACAACAATAACAATGGTAAATGGAAGAAGTTCAGCAGGCAGCAATTCGACGCAAAGTGCGGACGAAGTAACAAAATCTCCTTCTCATTCTTGATTAACAAAGGTGTACATTACAAGGCTCTGGGGGCCGACAAGAAAAAAAAAAACAAACATTACTACAACGCCCAAAAGGAACACGTTGGAGACCACTTCAAGCTCCCAACTTCTCCTTCCGGTTCCGTTCGTCTCGACAGCATTTTCCAATGCATGTGATAAATCCTTCAGCTCTCACCCCCCGCCTCGTTCTGCTCCATCGTCGAAACCCCAACCCTAGGGGGAAAAGGATGGGATAAAATTTAGAAGCAGCGACGGCAACGGCAGCGGCGAGACGACCTGCATCAAGAAGAACCGGAGGTACCCCAGAGATCACGATGGCGCTGGAGGCATGCACCACCACCATGTGCTCCACGACAACCATCGTTCTAGGTACTTCGGCAAGGTCGGCATGCGCTACTTCCACCATCCCCGCAACAAGTTCTACTGCCCCACTGTCGGCACCGACCGCTTCTGATCCCTCGACCCCAACGACGTCAAGAATCCCGCCACAACTTGTGACGACAACTCTGCCCCCTTGACCGGTGTCACCCCGTTTAGCTACTCCGAAATTCTCGGGCGGAACGCCCTCACCGGTTGTCCCCGTTATTAAACCCCTGTTGTTGAAGGAATTCTCCCTCGAGCCCCCTTTGAGGCGATGGGAACCCTCAGTGACAGTTCGACAGCCAGAGAATTCACAGACCGCTGTTCTCCCCCTCATACTCCTTTCGGTCCGTGGCATCCTCTCGAGGTTGGCCTTTGGGGCAGAAGCCCCGACGGGAGGACCCCTCGGAGAGGCTCGGAGGATTGAAGGCGGCGGGGAGCTGGTGGGGATGACGAAGACTGGTGCGAAGAGTGCTTGGAGTCAAGAAGGGCGCCGATAGGGGTGGCTAAACTCTCAGGCGGAAGAAGGATGCCAACTCTCAGGCGAAGTGAAGCCCCTGGAGGAAAGGAGGGGGCTTAAATAAGCGACGGGGCCTGGCACAGTTATGGTGGTAGATATCCCTAGGTCAACCAGTGCCCACCACGTGTCCCACTCACCATGACATAGGGCTGACCATTGGCGGGACCATTATGGCGTGGCGCTTAGGATTACGCCCTGATGGGAATTCCGAAAGGACTCTTCGGATCGCCCTAATCGGAAAAAGACTCCAGCACGCGCGTATTAAATACCAAGATTTTCGAGGGTGGTCGTGTGCAGAATTCAAGGAAACGATTTCGGCTGTGAAAATTTTCTGTACTTCCTTCGATCGAAACCCGAACTCGAAAGTAGGGAGACTGGTGTTGGCTATAAAACCCCCCCCAGCCGAAGTTCATGTCAGGAGTGAGCCCTCGGGGATTCTATCGATGTCCGACCTGCGGCGGCAAGAAGACTATGCCCGGACTCCTACGGGAGCCGGACTTCATCTCCGACTCCAACTGCAGGAAGACTCCGCCCGGACTCCTACGGGAGCCGGACTTCATCTCCGATTCCAACTGCAGGAAGACTTCATCCGGACTCCTACGAGAGCCGGACTTCATCCTCGACTTCAGCGGCAGGAAGACTTCGTCCGGACTCCTACGGGAGCCGGACTACATCCCCGACTTCAGCGATAGGAAGACTTCATCCGGACTCCTACGGGAGCCGGACTGCGTCCCCAACTTCAGCGACAGGTAAACTTTGTCCGAACTCCTACGGAAGCCGGCCTTCGTCCCCGACTTCAGCGGCAGGAAGACTTCGTCCGGACTCCTACGGGAGCCGGACTGTGTCCCCGACTTCAGCGGCAAGAAGACTTTGTCCGAACTCCTACGGGAGCCAGACTGTGTCCTCGACTTCAGTAGCAGGAAGACTTCGTCCGGACTCCTACGGGAGCCAGACTTCGTCTCTGACTCCAACTGTAGGAAGACTCCGCCCGGACTCCTACGGGAGCCGGACTTCGTCTCCAATTCCAACTGCAGGAAGACTTCGTCCGGACTCCTACGGGAGCCGGACTTCATCTCTGACTTCAGCGGCAGGAAGACTTCGTCCAGACTCCTACGGGAGCCGGACTGCATCCCCGACTTCAGCGGCAGGAAGACTTCGTTCGGACTCCTACGGGAGCCGGACTACGTCCCCGACTTCAGCGGCAGGAAGACTTCGTCCGGACCCCTATGGGAGCCAGACTTCACCCCCGACTCCGATTACATGTAAACTTTGTCCGGACTCCTATGGGAGCCGGACTTCGTCCCCTACTTCAGCTGTAAGAAGACTTCATCCGGACTTTCAAGGGAGTCGGACTTTCATCCTGAACTCCTGTTGCAGGCCTCGGTCGAGATTCCTCGACAAATGATCCCCATCCGGGCTTCTGCGGAGGTCGGACTCCAACCGAACTTCGATCGACAGGTCTGGACCCTCTGGCAGGCCCCAGTAACGGCCACGACTCTGCTCCACCTCCTGCGACGGATCCCACGTGGCTCCATCACTCCCTGGCAGGCTCCAGTAATGGCCATGACTCTGCTCCACCTCCTGCGATGGATCCCATGCGGCTCCATCACTCCCTGGCAGGCCCCAATAATGGCCACGACTCTGCTCCACTTCCCGCAACAGACTCCACGTGGTGAGCCATGGTGACCGCCACGACTCCACCCCATTACTCTTCATAATAAACTCATCCTGGCCACGAGTGGCCCACGACTAGGCGGTTACAAACGTCACTATCAATCCGTCGCTCCCTCCGCCTATAAAAAGGGGGACCCCAGATACGTTATTCTCTAAGCTCTAATTACTATCTCAAAACTCTGCTAAAATTTTTGTTCGAGCGCTTCATTCTTGTTGAGGCAGAGAACTGACTTGAGCGTCGGAGGGTCTTGCTGGAGCAACCCTAACTCCGGTTTAGACTTCTTTTGCAGGTCCCAGCGGCGACCGCGACTCCCTCAACTCCAACTTCTCCGATGCAGGCGGATTTTTGCACCAACAATTATGAATCATTGGAAACTTATAAATCTTGTCTCGTGGGTAAGATGACTAAGACTTCATTTTTTGGATATGGAGAGAGGACGAGTTATTAGCTTTAGTACATATAGATTTATATGGACCAATAATAACTTAGGCCAGAGGAAGATACTCCTATTTTATTATCTTTACAGATGATTTATTAAGGTTTGGATATGTGTATCTTATGAAACATATATTCGAAGCTTTTGATAAGTTCAAGGAGTATCAAGGTATGGTCGAGAAACAAACTGAAAAAAGTATCAAAGTTCTTCGATCTGATCGAGGAGGAGAATACTTATCCATTGAATTTCTTAATTATCTTAAAAGTAAAAGTATTCTCTTTGAATGGACCCCTCCTAATACACCTCAGTTAAATAGTGTAGCAGAAAGGAGGAATCGTACTGTGATGGATATGGTGCGATCCATGATATGCTTCATTGATCTTCCAATATCTTTCTAGAGATAATACCTTAGAGATTGGCACATATATATTAAACAGAATGCCTTCAAAGTCTATTGCAAGCACTCCATATGAGATATGAAATGGAAGGAAGCCTAATATTAAATATCTTAAGACTTGGGGCTATCCTACTTATGTCAAAAAAAAATTTTGGACATAAGCTTAGTGCTAGATCAGACAAATATAGGTTTGTAGAGTATCTTAAAAAAATTAATGGATATTATTTTTACCATCCTACTGAATAAAAGGTGTTTGTTAGTAGGCACGCCACTTTCTTGAAATGTGAATTTATCCAAGAAGGAGGCAGTGGGAGGAATATTGAACTTATAGAAGTTCATGATCTACAAATCGATCCAGAAATACCAGTGGTTGGACTACAAGAAGATCTTCAATTAAAAGTACCCAAGGATGAGGTACATCCACAATACACACCTTCTCTTCGAAGGTCAGATAGAGTGCGTCAAGCATCTCTGAAATATAATTTTATCATTAAGAATGACAATTCGATCAACATCATTCAGGATGTTGATCCACTGACCTATTCGAAAGCTATCATGAGTAGAGACTTAGACAGATGGCTAGAAGCTATAAAATCTGAGATGGACTCAATGAATACCAACCAAGTATAGATCTTGGTTGATGCACCTAAGGGTGTGACCCCAATAGGGTGCAAGTGGGTCTTCAAAAGGAAGATCGGAGTAGATGGCCAAATAGAAACCTACAAAGCTAGGTTAGTGGTGAAGGGTTTCAGTCAAAGGTAAGAAATTGACTATGATGAAACCTTCTCACCAGTGGCTATGCTCAAGTCCGTCCGAATTTTGCTTTCTATAGCAGCATAATATGATTATGAAATCTGACAGATGGATGTCAAGATCGATTATCTCAATAGTAATCTAGAGGAAGAGGTCTATATGACTCAGCCAGAGGGATTTATCTCAAGTGGGAGAGCAAATCAAGTATGTAAGCTAATGAGATCCATCTATGGATCGAAACAGATTTCGAGGAGTTGGAACATCCGATTTGATATGACAATCAAAGAGTTTGGCTTTATCAAAAATATGGATGAACCATGTGTATATAGGAAGATAAGTGGGAGTGTTATTGTCTTCTTGATTTTGTATATCAGTGACATACTACTCATTAAAAATGATATTCCAATGATGCAATCGGTCAAGACTTGGCTATCGAATAAGTTTTTCATGAAAGACTTGGGTGAAGCATCCTATATACTGGATATAAAGATCTATAAAGATAGATCTAAAAGGATGTTAGGCTTATCCCAATCATGGTACATAGATCTCATATTAAAGAGATTTAATATGGAGACAAGTAAGAGGTTACCTGCCTGCAAGTCATGGTATACGTCTCTCTAAGAGAATGTGTCCTAAGACACCAGAGAAGAGGAAAAAGATGAATGAAATCTCTTATGCTTCGACTGTAGGATCAATTATGTATGCCATGCTATGTACCAAGCCTGATGTAGCTTATGCTTTGGACATAGCTAGTAGATTTTAGACTGATCCAAGGAAGGATCATTGGAAAGCAGATGATAGCAAGTCAATATCAGGGTATGTGTTTATCCTAAATGATAGGGCAGTGAGTTGGAAGAGTTTCAAGCAGCAGATAGTAGCAGACTCAACTACTGAGCTAGAGTATGTTGCTGCTAATGAAGCCATTAAGGAAGCTGTCTGGATGAAGAAACTCATCATAGATTTAAGAGTCATTCTTAAGATTGAAGGGCTAGTGTCACTCTATTGTGATAACACTGGGGCCGTTATTGAAGATAAGGAACCTAGGTCTCATTATAAATTCAAGCACATCTTCAGACGTTTCCATCTCGTTAGAGACAAGATGTTGTCCTGAAACGAGTAGACAGAAAGAACAATACAGCAGACCCATTCACTAAGGCCATACCACAGCAGCTATATGATCGCTATCTTGATTGTATGAGATACAAAGGAGATTGACTTTAGTATAAGTGAGAGATTGAAAGAAGAGTGCCCTATAAGCCAATCGCAAGTGTGTTGCGATGGGACTTTTTTTGAAATTTTTCAACTCATAAAATGATATTTATTATTTGAGGTATTGATTCATCATATTAGCTGTATCTTATTATGTCTAAGATTATGATGAACCCCAAAGATTAGGACAATAATTTTAGGAGATATGAATGGGTCATGCTAGTGAGATCTAAAATCTTAAAATCTTAATCTTAAATATTTCTGATCGTAGGAACATTGAGTTGGAGATCAATATTCCAAATAGACTGACACATCCTATGTATGCTCAATGGAGAGGGTGGCAGATCTCACTAGCCACTTGTGTGAGACACTAATACAAGGATGTGGGTGCTCATTTGACAAATGAGTACACTAAATTGACTCGATGAAAGAGAACATCTAATGGAAGCCTTATTTGCATGTGAAAGATGGTTCTCTAAGTGAAAGTTGTACAAGTGATCCTTAGACCTGAGACCACCATGGAATATTATGCACATGAACCCATATTTTGGTTCATACCCAGACATGGCATTAAGACATATACGGGGTATTCTGGATATGGTGGAGTATGTATGGAGGTTGTGAGTAGGTCAACCTGGAATTAATCACTCCTAGTAAGAGGAGATCGCATCCTGTGTATTCTCAATCCTAGATGACTCAAGAAAAGTCTTTTGGCCAAAAGTAGGAAGGAGATTAGAAAGAGTTTCTAATGCTTCTTCATTGGAGTCATCATTGGTTAATTGAGAATCGATATGAATATGTGTTTGAGTTTGACATGATTTCATACTCGAACATATTCAGGGTGCAAGGATGATCGAAGGATTGAATTGCATGGTAATTTACCACTGAAGGATATATTTGATATTTTTATCAAATTTTATATCTTTTGGGTAGTCATGATATATTTTTAGATGTCAATCTTAACTTGTAAATTTTTTAATCAAATTAAAGAGTTTAATTCGATCGCCAATTAGAAAGGATTCTAATTGTTGAACTCGGGTTAGCTCGATTGGACCTAAATCGATTAGATTGAAATCTAATCAAATGTGGTCAACTTATACCCAGACCTACTGTTGGCTAGATGTGGAACCTAATAGGTCACACACATATAGAAATTGGCTAAGGACCCTTTTGAAAAAGGTTGATTAGAATTTTGGATTCAATCAGGGTTCCGGTAAGCATGCTAGCACGTGTGGAAACCCTTGCTCCTTTGGAGACCAATTTGGTCCCATCCCTTGCTAATTAGCTAGCCCAATTTGGTAGACATTTGGGTTAGATCATGCCACCTAGAAGCAGCCCAAATTGGGGCACCACATCCCATGTTAACACCAATTTTGAAGATTTCAAGTTGAGGTAGACTCTTGGTGCAAAATAGATTCTACATACAAGTGTTGGCGTGGGCAGAGGGAAAAAATTATTTTTTTATAGGATTAAAATATGTGTGATAGCCCACATCACCCTTCATCCTCTGATGCACATCTCAAAATATGAGATATATTTTTTCTAAAATTTTTGGAGAAGAGAAAAAATTGGAAAAAGAAGGATGTCTCACGCTCGCGTGCAAGAGCGTCGCATCTCTCCGTGATTTGGAGAGTCCTTCTCCCAATAAAATGCTTTTAGATTAGAATTATTTTTGGTTATGACATTCTACATTTGATGAGCTATTTTTGATAATTTGTTTGGAATTTTTTTGGATTTATCTGGATGCCAAACGGATGCCATAAGTTCATCCTGATGCCTACATACTCAGTGATCAGTACTCGTGTGAAGGTGCAAGGATAGCATCCTTCTATGAGAATTTAATCACCTTTTTGATTTTCTAGAATCTAGATTAAATCCCCTATCTACATGGATTTTTGAGGATTTTTCTAATTAGAGAAGGGATGTGAAAATATCCCTTCATTGGTTGCATGCATGCAGACCAGGGTGCTGATCGACGTATCATTAATAAGAGTCCTTTTGCTTGAAGAAACTCTTATCTCTGATAATCAGATTAGATTGGCCTTTTGGATAAGGCATGTCCTTCTCTTTCAGCATCCCTCTGGTGGCTTTAAATTGGTCGGGGTGCTGGGTGTCCGATGGATTCAGAAGGGGTTTCCAATTTCTCTCCGGTTGCTCTCCTTTCTTTCTTACAACCTATCTTAGTTTTAAGACAAGGCTTTGGGATTTAAGACAAAGTCTTATCTGATCCTAACAAAAGTTGTAAGGGTCCTAAAGAAGAAGAATCAAAAGTTCAGAGGAGGTTCTAAGATAGTGATGTCAGGTTCTTGAAGAAATCTGACTGGTATGAGGCTAGTCGAGTTCTAGGGGCTAAAACTCTTGAAACAAGATGAAGAAGGAACGCTATCTTTGGATCAATTTTTGTGTGGATCACCATTGGAGGGCGGACACTTAGATACCTTGTAGAAATTGAGATTAGCACTATAGATATTCTTCTTATCCTAATTTATATTTATTATGCTTTGATTATTATAGTCAAGGGTTTCTAGGCATTAGGGCTTCCGGTGCATTGGGTGTTTTGAAAGAAAATTTTAAACACCTAACCCTTCCGTCATGCTACCGAAACCCAACAGTGTCTAAGAGGAGGAATCAAACCTTGTTAGACATGATCCGATCCATGATAGACTTTGTGAGTCTGCCAATCTTTTTTTGAAGATATGCTCTAAAAACTGCCTACTATATTTTGAATAAGGTATCGAGCAACTCTATCGATAAAACTCCATATGAGATATGGACTAGGCATAAGCTGGTACTCTCACACCTTAAGATCTGGAGATGTCCAGCTTATGTCAAGCATTTAAAGACAGATAAGCTTGGACCTAAGTTTGATAAATGCTTGTTCGTAGGGTATCCAAAGAAAACTAAAGGATACTACTTCTACCTCACTGCAGAGCAAAAGATGTTTGTTAATAGCAGGACAGTCATTTTGAAAAAGGAGTTCTTTAGTTAAGGAGCTAATGCCTGTAAAATTAAACTTGATAAAATTCAAAAGATGAAAGGACCAATACACACAGAATTGGATTTGATTGGAGAATCAAATCCAGAGCCAATATAGGTGCTATTAAGGAGATCCGATAGAGTACCGCATCAATCAGATAGATACTATGATTTCTTGATCTAGGACGGTGATCCCATTGAACTTGATGAGAACAATGAGGATCCGATCACCTATATGGAGGTCATGCAAAGGCCCGACTCCCAGAGATGGCTTGAGATCATGAAGTCTGAGATGGAGTCCATGGAGATCAATGGTATATGGATACTAATTAATCTGCCCAAAGGGATAAAATTCATAGGGTGTAAATGGATTTTCAAAAGAAAAAGAGGAGCGGACGGGAAGGTTGAGACCTATAAAGTCCATCTAGTTGTCAAGGGTTACCGTCAGCATTATGGTATTAACTATGACGAGACGTTCCCTCCTGTGGCAATACTCAAATCCATCTGGATTATGCATACTATCACTGCACACTTAGATTATGAAATCTGACAAATGGATGTCAAAATCGCTTTCCTTAATAGGGAGCTAGAAGAAGATGTATGTATGATACAACCTGAAGGGTTCACATCCATAGATGAGTTGAAAGTATGCAAGCTGAATAGATCTATTTATGAACTTAAGCAAGCGTCTAAGAGTTGGAACATGTATTTTGATAAGGTGATCAAAATGAATGGCTTCATTAAGAATGGAGAAGAGCCTTGCATCTACAAGTGGGCTACCGATTCTATTATCATTTTTCTTGTGCTGTATGTAGATGATATACTATTACTAGAAAGTGACATCCCAGCTTTACAGAGTATGAAGCTGTGGTCATCATCACAGTTTTTCATGAAAGACTTGGGAGAAGCTTCCTACATCCTAGGGATGAAGATCTATAGGGATAGATCTAAAAGGTTACTTAGATTGTTCCAATCCACATACATCGATACAGTGTTGAAGAGGTTCAACATGGATAGTTCCAAGAAAAATTATCTTTCGATAGGCCATGAAATTACTCTTTCTAAGAAGAATTGTCTGACAACTCCTGAAGAGAAAAAATGTATGAGTAGAATACCATATGCTTCGGCATGGGATCTATCATGTACGCTATGATGTGTACGAGGCCGGATATGACCTATTCACTAGGGATAGTGAGTAGGTGCCAGTCTGATTCAGATGAGAAGCATTGAAAGATTGCGAAAGTATTTCTTAAGTATTTAAGAAATATGAAAGATCAATACCTTTTTTATAGAGACACTGACCTAAAACTTGTGGGATATACTGATTTTAATTGTTAATCAGATTGTGCTGACAGTAGAAGCATGTCGGGCTATGTATTTACCTTGAATAGAGGAGCTATTTACTGGAAGAGTTCTAAGCAACATACTGTGGTCGATTCTGTATGCGAAGTGGAATACAATGCTGCATCCGATGCTGCAAAGAAGGCGGTGCAGTTACAGAAATTCATCATCGAGCTAGGAGTTACACCTTCTATTGATGACCCTATCCTGCTGTACTGTAACAGCTCCAGTGCCATAGCTCATGTGAAAGAACCAAAGTCACACCAGCGCACCAAGCATATTTTGTGCCGCTATCACCTGATACGAGAGATCGTGAACTGAGGTGACGTCGAGCTTCAGAAGATCGACGGAAAGGAGAACCTAGTTGACCCCTTCACTAAAGCTCTCGAGATCAAAGAGTTCGATAACTTCAAATAGAAGATCAATATAAGATACTGCCCTGATTAGCTAAGTCTAAGTGAAAGTTGTTGAAAATTGTGTCCTAAAATCAATCATGTGATGATTGAGTTTCTCTTTGCATATGAATTATTAATTAATGAAAAAAAATTATTCTGATATTTTTCATCACAAAAGTTACATCTTTCTTCAACTTTTATGTTGTGATGAAGTCCTTAGAACTAAGTTAGTGTACGATAAAGAGAAGATTTATCGTATAGTTGTTAAACATGTTCACGATCAAATGATACGTCATTACAGAATGATGATGTTTATCGAGTGGAGGTCGTTGTGTGCCATATAAGTTGATTATCCTCTTAACCAAAGAGTGTGGTGACACTAATATAGCATACAAGTGAGATGTAGGAGTACATCGTCACCGAACAAGTGACTTACTTGCTGAGCATTCTACCGTCAAGAGCTACTCGCAAAGTATATGGGCATAAGTGTCCCTTAGACTTGAGATCACCATAGTGACTTGCAAGTAACTCACTATGCTTTAGTGTCGGACTATCTAGATTTCTAATGCAGTGACGGAAGGCTACTGAGTACAGTCAAGTACTTATGAAGTCTGTGTATAGATCAAAATGAAATTGACCCCTTTGAATTATTGGAGTTGATGTATTACTGTATTTTAATTTAGTAAAGCCTTGGCCAGGACAATCCATGAGATGAATTTGAAAGGTTAAAATACAATGTGGATGAAGTGATCTCGATTGATAGTTAATCAGAGACCATCCTAGAGCATTCAGGATCAAAGGGATGAATTATGCGGTAACCATATGCATGGTTCTAAAATATTCTTTTATGATAATTCGATCTATCTAGATATCAAAAACTATTGCTAGACGGTATCTCGATTAGTGTAGGAATCGATTCCTGTGCTACCGGCTTAATGTTTGAACCTATGGAGTCACGCACATAAGTCAAACACTATAGGAAAGTATTAATCTATTTTTATGTATCTAATTTGAAAGTACTTAACTTAATTGAATATATAAGCTAACTTGATTGAGAATTAAGTTATGGGTCAAACGGGATTGAAAAGTTGACTATGTCCAGCTAGCACTACATATGAGGTTCAGGTTCAATTTTGGGGATGAACAGCTTCTGATCTATGATTCAAGGAGCATATGAGAGATTGAATTTAAATACTAATTAATTTTAGATTAGATCTAAATTAATTAGACTTAAATGGATCTAAAATTTTAAGTTAGACTTGGTACAAAAGTCCTAAAGAATTTGAAATTGACAGTCTTTCAAAATTATTTCGAACCAGCTTTGAATTAGATTCGAATCGGATCTGTTTTGGTTGAGATATTAGGAATCTTACGTATACTAAGATTTTTCTCTCCTTTGGGCTGACCTGCACCTGGAATAGTACTGGTTGTGGGCATCCCATATGGGTGTGGGAATGGGTGCATTGTGGGTGCCTTATGTGGTTCCAATTCTATCTCATGTAGGAGTCCTTCTTTCATGAGTATTAGATTGATTCAAAATATATTTAAATTAGGAGTTCTATACTTATTGGGTCATGAAAATTATTGATAAATAGAGAGGGTCTCTACCTATAGATGCATAAGAAACAAATCAAATTAAAAGAAGAGAAAAGAGAGAAAGAGAGAGAGAGGCATGAGAAGAGGGAGCTCCTTCCTTCCTTGGTGTCTCTCCATCATTGCCACACATCCTTTCCCTTGCCGTGGGCCCACCTTGGGCATCCCCCTTGTCGGTGTGAGGCATCACACCAGCACCTCTCCTCCCTCATTTGGTTGAATTGCAAAGGTGATTTAATCGGAGTTCATCCCACTTTCCTGCATTGTCTGGCGTGCATGCGAAATAAAGGATCTGCATTTTCAGGCCTCTGTGAAGGTTTATTTTAGATTTTTGGAGATTTGATCCCTAGTTTCGCTGCTATTCAGATAAGGATTTGATCCTTATTCATATAGATTTATAGAAAACTTTTAGATGCAACTCGAGCTATTCGAAGAGAAATAATTTTTCTTTCTTTCAATCATCACAGTTCTCCATGAAGGAGATAAGGATTTGATCCTTATTCATATAGATTTATAGAAAACTTTTAGATGCAACTCGAGCTATTCGAAGAGAAATAATTTTTCTTTCTTTCAATCATCACAGTTCTCCATGAAGGACATGGGAGAAGCATCCTACATCCTAGAGATGAAGATCTATAGGGTCAAAGGGATGAATTATGCAGTGACCATCTCTCAAATTTTTGAATATTGCTTTACAATCATTCGATACTATCCGACCATCGGGTATCACTACTAGTGTTGGAGCATGATCCCAGCTCCTCCTACGGACCTTGGGTGCAGCAAAACCAGCAACGAACAAATCTGGAGACTTCTGGACTCGATTGAAGGCCCTTGACGAAATCAGCCTGGTTGCTATCTTCTTCGTCAGCCTTTCATTCCAGATGAAGAATGCCTCTAAGATCACCTCTAAAAAATTCAAGATCAGGTACCCAACTAGATCAGGCCTGGACCGAGGTCTTATAATTCATAGATCTCAAATCAAGGTGTTCTAGATAGAGAAAAAGATAGATAGAACCAGACCTTGTAGATCTGTCCTGCTGCAGCCTTTCCTATAGATCGGTTGATGAAGATCTCACCCATACCTCAAACGACCTCAGATCAACTCCAGATCTGAGAGAAATTTGTACCAACCTCATAGCAAGAGATTTCAAGTCCTGGACCTGATATTTGGATGGCTGCAAGAGAGTGAGGAGAGAGAGAGTTGGTGGCACAAAGGGGGAGGGGCTAGCACCTCCCCTTGCTTCTCCTGCCTTTTTGGGACCTAGCGGCAAGAAACCCTAGGGTTTCTTGCTCCTGTGGCATGGAGAATAGCTGGAGAGAGAGAAAGAAGAGAGAGAGAGATTTGGGAGAAAGAGTTTTCATATTCCTTGGCTTAATCAAACCTATACAGTACATGTATATATAAACACAGGGTCAAGTGACCCAAACCCAAAACTCCCTTGACCAACTCTATGGGAGATTAGGTTAATCTAAGCCCATATACACCCATGACTCGACCTAATCTCACCTATCCTGGGCTCAGACCTGGCCCATAAAGAGTTGGTCCCTTGAGGCCCACATAACCTAGACCTCAAGAACCCGAAAGGCCCACAGCCTTTCAACCTAGGGCCCAACTAGCCCTAGAGCCTCCATGAAGCCCTCATGAATGATGGACCTTGTGTTGCCCAGCTATGCAACCCAAGAGGGGGGGGTGAATTGGGTTTCTAAAAATTTTGGACTTAATTAATTACTTATGATGAACAAGACAAAGATTTTAATTCAATATTAATTACCTAAAGCAGGAATGCAAGGATATAATAAAGAAATAAAGTGAAGCGATAAAGCACACCACAAACACAAGGATTTATAGTGGTTCGGTGCCAACCTTGCACCTACGTCCACTCCCCAAGCTCCTACTTGGGAATTTCAATCCACTATGCTTGTATTCAACCTGAATACAAAACGTCGGAAACTCCGACACTAGCTATCTTAAGCTAGATCACTTATTTTCCGGGTACAAGTAAACCCAAAACACTCCGATTTCAGGTTCGGATCAACCTTTCCTTGTTTTGAAAATCCTCCAAAAATAAGAACAATTACTTACAAGAGTAAGAAAATTTAGAGCACAAATTAATACAATAACAGCTCCTTAAATGAGCGAATATAACAATAAAAACTTTACTCAAATGAAGAACTCCTTTTTGAATTTTCTCAAAATGGATGAATGCTTGAACGAATGCTTGAGAAGAGGATGATCATTGATTGAAGATCTCTTGAAATCTTTGAAGGATCTCTAGATCAAGGTTGAAACAATAGGCGTGACAAATCCTCTCTTTGAAAGCTCTTGAATCTCTTTCACAATCTCTCGTGTGGATTTTGGATCCTCTTTTCTTTTTCTCTCAAAAAAAATCATGGATCCTCTCAATGAATTTGATCTCTCGTTTGATCTGCCGATTGCTCTTCTTTTCTCTGCAATTTGATCTGCTATTTAATCTGCAATTTCTTTCACCATTTCAAATATTTTATAGCATTAGAAGCAAGAGAAAACAATTTAGGCAGATAAAGAGCCGTTAGAGCAATTTTAGGAAGCATAAAAGGCAATTAAAATGGGCAAAAAAATAGCCGTTGCTGACATTTTCCGTCGTAGGGGTCGACTCATGAGTCGACTCATGCATCAGGAGTCGACTCATGAGTCGACTTCTGTTGCAAAGACCAGAGAATGAGTTTCTGGAAATTCTTGGCTCAAATCAGCAGGGGTCGACTCATGAGTCGACTCATGCCTTGTGGGTCGACTCATGAGTCGACTCACAGGTCGTGCCAAGCCAGAAAACTAGCGTGCCAAGGGGAATTTTTGCGTGCCAATCAGCTCATAGTGCCATGAGTTGACTCATGAGTCGACTCATGCACTTCAAACCTTCATAACTTCAAAAATATAAGTCCAAACACAATGAAATTTTCACCAATAGATTACTAATCATTTGTTCTACCAAATGATACTATCAAATTAGGATTTTAGTAAAATTATGATTTTGCCCTTGAAGAGCATAAGGACTTTTTCAATTTAAAATTATTTGTATCCCTTCAATCTGCTTTGTAATCATCAAAATCAATCTAGGAGCAACAATCTCCCCCTTTTTGATGATGACAAAACATTTGAACAAAAGCATTTATGTGAATCAATAATTTCAAAAGAATGCATTATACATTTATATGCTTGAAAAGAGTAAGATTCTTTTGGCATGTAATATAAATGATCATATACAAAAATAGTTTGTCCATCTTCTTAAAGATTTGAAGATATGCTCATTGGAATATGTGATTTTGGTGTTAGAGCAGAAAACTTATTTTTGTTATCAGAGCAAGTTGTATTTTGAAAATTTGCCTATTTTCATTTGATTTTAGTTTTAGCATCAGAGCAAAAATTAATTATGTGCTTTAATTGCTATTGATACATAAAATAATTATGTGTGCCAAAGCATGTTTAAGAGTTGATTTTGAAAGTGTATTAGCTCATTTTGTGTTTAAGATATATCAGAGCAAAAATACATTTTGCAATGTATCGGAGCAAGAAAAATAATTTTACAATGTATCAGAGAAAATTTTATAATGTATCAGAACAAATTTTATGATGTATAAGAGCAAGTTAAAAAAAAATTTAAGATGTATCAGAGTAAGTTGGAATTTTGAAGTATATCAGAGCATATTTAAATTTTTAAAGTAAATCAGAGCATATGTAAAGAAGTAATTTAAAAGTTACATAATTGCATTGTACTTAGCATTGTACTTTTGATATTGTTCTTTAAATTCTTCAATTAATTTCTCATAATTTGTAGTTTTGCTTTTGATGGGTTGCTTTTTCTTTAATTGCTCATAATTGAATTGCTTTTTGTTTAATTTCTGTTTGATGCCAAATTTCTCATAATTTAGGGTTTTGCTTTTAGGGTTTTGCTTTTGATGAGTTGCTTTTTGTTTAATTTCTCTCCCTTTTTCTCATAATTTAGGGTTTTGCTTTTTGTTTAATTTCTCCTCCTTTTTGACATCATCAGACATGGTTAACTTCTCCTTTTTCTGAAATATTCTTTAATTTCTCCCCCTTTAGAGTTTATCACAGATGTTTGCTCCCCCTTAATACAGCAATTATCAACAGCAAACAACAACAAAGAGATGACAATATTTCAACAAGGAGAATATATATTTAATCAAAATATGATCAACACCATTACAAAAGGTAGAAATATAAGTAAAAGATGATTACATTAATATCATAATTATTTCAATACATAGTTCACATTATAATAATCAACCAGCTAATTGTCAATACATGGCCCTAAAGTACAGATCCTAAAACAAGACACTAACACCTAGGATCTAATAATGATCAAGACAAGTCATGGATCGGAGTCATCAGATATGGTATGAGAAGCTGATGGATCAGAAGTGCGTCCTCTACCCCGTCTGCCCTGGCACGAGCAGGAAAACGAGATGAACTGGGAGGCTGAGAACGCTGAGATGCTAAGGACTGAACAGAAAGGGTGAGTCTGATAGAATCAAGTACGTTCAGTGCTCTGGAAACAATTGAAGTAGAGCAGTGAACGAGTGGTAGCATGCTCACTCGATCCTCGGATCTCTTTCCTCAGTAATTCATATCCACCTTCTAGTGCTCCTCTGAGCCTGCCAGCCTCTGCAGTGAGGTCTGTGACCTCAATAGTAGACTCCTGTGGCTTGGGATGGGCCAAAGCAAGGACTTGCCCCTGCAAGTCAAGAACTCTGCCAGTCAGTCTCCAGACTGTGTCCTCAAGCTGCTGTATCCTGATGGACTGATCTGATATCATCTGAAACACAGTGGAGATGTGGGGAGTAATGGTCTGATCAGAAGAGGTGGCTCCAGGTGCAAAAGAAGTACTACCCCACTGACTAGACAGCAAAGAAGCCACACGCTGTGATATATGCTCGATCTGATCGTCAGCCAGTCTGAACTCTGAATGAGGTGCTCTACTCTCTGGCTGATACACTAGTGTGGGCATCCTAGTAAACTTAGAAGGGCCAGCCTCAGTATCAGGAAAGAACTGGGTATCTGGTGATGCTGCCCTGAAGTCATGTACAGGAGAAGATGGACCTTCTTCTTCTATTCTGCCTTCAGTTCTATCTTCAGCTCTTGTTTCAGCTCTATCCTCAGCTTTTTCTTCAGAGCCCTTGATCCAACCATCATCAGTCTTTGTAAATCCCATTCGGTGCAGGCTGTGTTGGTTGAAAGTGTCCACATGAGATAGCTTGGTAGGTGCCTCCCCCTCACAGCTAACTTCAAACCTCCTAAATACTCTAGTAAGGGCCATACCATAAGGCAAGTGTGCCTTGGATCTGTTCAAAGTTTCTCTCATGGCCTCTATCATAAGTGCAGGGAGGTTCAGGGGGGTCTGAGTGATGACATGAAACATGACACATACATCTCTGCCAGACAGTAGATCATGCCTACCACTTCTAGGAAAGAAGAGCTTTGTTACAATCTGATGCAGGATCCTCATCTCAATAGACAAAATCTTTGCTTCCAATTTGTTTAAACTTCCTGAATAAGTTTCTCCTAAGATAATTCTGATCCCCTCTTCTTTTACTGGGAGTTCCATATATGAGTATCCTTCACTAGGCAACTGAAGTATTTCTCCCAATATCCTAGAATCCAAGCAGATATCAATTCCCTTGATAGTTGAAGTCACTGACCCACTTCCATAATGTAGGTTCTGGTAGAATTCTCTAACTAGGTCAACATAGGTGACTTCCTTAAGGGAGCAGTAGAGTTCCCATCCTTGGTTTTTAATCTTACTTGCAAAAGTAAAGCCCTCTTTCTCAAAGAACCGAAAATCTATATTTTTCCCGATTTCTACTTTTCTATCAGAAAGAGGATTCACACTGGGGCTTATGGAGGATTGAGAGGGACCTTGAGCAGGTACTGAAACTGGAGTGGGAGCAGTTGAAGACTGAGCATGCCTTTTCTTTCGGACAATTTTTTCAGGCTCACGGATTGATTTTCTTCTTTGGGGAAGTTTCATCTTTGGAGCCATATCCACTATAGTAGCAGGCAAGGAGACTTGAATTGAGTGGAGGAGGGATCACAAGAGAGTAAAGAGGGATTTTTGATGGAGAAAAGAAGTAGATTTTGGAAGTTCAATAAAGTGCTAGGGCACGTTCCAACCGCGCCAAGCAATGCGAGAAAGCACAGAAAATCCTTTTCCAAGGAGGCGATTTTTGGTGGAGAGAAGGAGAGAGAATTGCCTCGAAATTAATCCTTGGATTTGGAGCAAAAAGAGTTGGAGAAGACGGCTTTTGGAAGGAGGACGATGAGTCATCTCACGAACAGGGTTCTTTATAAAAACAATGAACCCGATGGAAGTTGGTGGGATTTACAAGTTTGCCATTGAGTCGACTCATGGGGGTCGACTCATGAAGTTCAGAAAATCAGGAAAAATGTGAATAAATTCCAGAAAAATTTGAAATTTTGGGAGAAGGAATTTTGCTCAAAGATAAGTTTTTAGAATAAAAAACTTGAGCTTTTAGGATCAGGATAGATGTTGGAAATTGAGCTCTAAGAATATTTGACATCAATTCTTGGAAATTGAGAGAAAATTTTAGGCATATGGATCTAGAATTCCTAGATTTCTCCTAATTTCACAGAATCTATCCTCACTAAGGGCCTTTGTAAAGATATCAGCTAATTGGTTTTCAGTGCAAATATATTCAAGAATTATATTTTTGTTTTGAACATGTTCTCTTATGAAATGATGTCTTATTTCAATATGTTTGGATCTTGAGTGTTGAATTAGATTTTTAGATAGATTTATGGTACTTGTGTTGTCACATCTTATTGGTGTTTCATTAAGTTTGATTCCAAAGTCTTCGAGTTGTTGCTTAATCCACAAGATTTGAGCACAACAACTTCTGGCTGCAATGTATTCGGCCTCAGCCGTAGACAGTGCCACCGAATTTTGTTTCTTGCTAAACCATGAGATTAGGTTAACTCCAAGAAATTGGCAAGTTCCACTTGTGCTTTTTCTATCTAATTTACATCCAGCAAAATCAGCATCTGAATATCCTAATAAATTAATTTGTGAGTCCTTAGAGTACCATAACCCTAGAGTTTGAGTACCATTTAAGTATCTAAGGATTCTTTTAACAGCATTCAAATGAGATTCTTTAGGATTAGATTGATATCTAGTACATAAGCAAACACTAAACATGATATCAGGCCTACTTGCAGTTAAATATAATAATGAGCCAATCATACCTCTATAGTATTTTAAGTCTACACATTTACCTTCATCATCCTTGTCAAGCTTACATGAGGGACTCATTGGTGTGCCAATTGGTTTGCAGTTCTCCATTCCAAATCTTTTGAGTAGTTCCTTGGTGTACTTGCTTTGGGTGATGGAGATTCTCTCTTTTGATTGTTTGATTTGGAGTCCGAGGAAGAAGGTGAGTTCTCCCATCATGCTCATCTCAAACTCCCCCTGCATAAGCTTAGCAAAGTCTTGACAAAGGGATTCATTAGTAGACCCAAAAATTATGTCATCAACATAAATTTGTATAACTAGCATATCATTTTGATTTCTTTTAATAAATAGGGTTGTATCTACATTACCTCTTGTAAAACCATTATTTAGTAGAAATTTGCTTAGCCTTTCATACCATGCTCTAGGTGCTTGTTTTAATCCATATAAAGCTTTATTTAATCTAAAGACATGATTAGGAAAAGCATGATTTTCAAATCCAGGGGGTTGTTCTACATATACTTCTTCAGCAATATATCCATTTAAAAATGCACTTTTAACATCCATTTGAAATAACTTGAATTTCATAAAGCAAGCATATGCAAGTAGAAGTCTAATAGCTTCTAATCTAGCAACAGGTGCAAAGATTTCATCAAAATCAATTCCTTCTTCTTGATTATATCCCTTAGCAACCAGTCTTGCTTTATTTCTAATTACATTTCCATGCTCATCTAATTTGTTTCTAAAGACCCATTTTGTGCCAATTATTGAATAATCTTTAGGTCTTGATACTAAGGTCCAAACATTATTTCTTTCAAATTGATTAAGTTCCTCTTGCATAGCATTAATCCAATTATGATCATTTTCAGCTTCTTCAAAAGTTTTAGGTTCAAGATGAGATACAAAAGCACAATGATTAACTACATCTCTAAGTGAAGAACGAGTTTTTACCCCATGCATAGGATCACCAATAATTAACTCCTTAGGGTGGTTGTGAACATACCTCTATTCTTTGGGTAGGTTATCTGTACCTTGAGGTTGTTCTTGAATTTCTTCACCTCTCTCATTTTGTTCGTCTTCTTGATCCTTGTCTTTTGGAGTTGCTGAATCTTTCAGAGTGATCTCCTTCATACCTTCTATTAGTGGATCTGCATCATCAACACCCTCATTCTTCCTTGAAGGAAGATCGTTAGATTCATCAAAAATAACATGTATGGACTCCTCAACTACTAAAGTTCTTTTGTTGAAAACTCTTTTTCATTAGTGACTTTTCGGTGAAATTTAGTGAAAATCTGAAAAGTTTCATTTTTGTGTGTCAAAAAGAAAACCTAAGTAAAACAAGAGTAATCATCTATTATTACAAATCTATATCGTTTTCCTCCTAGACTAGTGGTTCTTGTTGGTCCAAATAAGTCCATATGTAAGAGCTCTAAAGGTCTAGAAGTTGAAACAATATTTTTGGATTTAAATGAGACTCTAGTTTGTTTACCTAATTGGCATGTATCACAAATTCTATCCTTTTCAAAATTCAGTTTTGGCAAACCATGGACTAAATCTTTCTTAATTAATTTTGAAAGAGAATGCATGCTAATATGTGCAAGTCTACGATGCCACAGCCAACTAGTCTCATTAATTTTAGCATTTAAGGATACTAGGCATTGCATGTCTAATTTGGCTAAATCATTCAAATCTACCATATAAACATTGCCATGCCTATGTCCTATAAATTTAATGCCATCGTTAATAGGACTAGTCACAATGCAAACAGATGATTCAAAAACTACTTTATACCCTTTATCACAGAATTGACTAATGCTAAGTAAGTTATGCTTTAAACCTTTAACTAATAAAACATTCTCAATGTATTTGGAGGGAGTGATACCAATGTTACCTATCCCGATGATCTTTCCTTTGTCATTATCTCCAAAGGTGACCATCCCTCCATCCTTAGCATCAAGCGTGATGAATTATGATTCATCACCAGTCATGTGTCTCGAGCATCCACTGTCAAGATACCATTTTCTGTTTTCTTCTTGGGATGCTAGACACACCTGCAAGCAAAGGTCAAGTTTCTGTCTTAGGTACCCAAGCTTTCTTGGGTCCTTTTAGGTTAGTCAAGATGGTTCCTTTTGGAACCCATATTTTCTTTGTGTTTGCATATTTGTTAATAAGACATGTGTATGATTTATGTCCTATTCTTCCACATTTGAAACAAGTAATATTTGTAGACTTGTTACTTGAATAATTTACATAAATATCCTTCAGAAATTTTTGTTTCTTCAGGGGTTTATAGCCAAGTCCAGCCTTATCATATATAGCTTTCTGATTATCAAGGATCATATTTAGTTTGTTTGAACTTAAGGTGAATTTATCTACTATAGATTTCAGCTTGTTAATTTCATCCTTAAAGTTTTGATTTTCTTTAATCAATGTGAATTTTTCAATTGAAAGGTTTTCAGCTTGTTTTACTAAGGACTGATTTTCCAATTTCAGTTCTTTGTTTTTCTTCCCTAGTTTCTTTAATTCATCAATTGAATCATAGAATGCTTCATGCAATTCTTCAAAAGTAAATTCACTAGTGGATTCAGAAGTTACCTCATTTTCGTGTGCCATCAGGCACAGGTTGGCTTGTTCTGTTGAGGTTTCCTCGTCGGAGCTTGAGTCATCACTCGCACTCCAAGTAGCCATCATTGCCTTCTTTTTGAACTTCTTTGGACCTTTCTTCAGTTGTGGACATTCGGATCTGAAATGTCCCAGCTTCTTGCACTCATAGCATATAAGGGGTTGATCTTTCTCTTTTTCTTTGCTTTGTTCCCCTTTTGTGAATTTCTTTCTCATCCCCTGTTTCCTTTTTCTTAGAAACTTCTTAAATTTCTGGGTGATGAGTGCCATCTCTTCATCCTGTTCTTCATCTTCAGAGTCATCCGTTTCATAATCAGGCAAAGTTGTGGATTTGAGGGCAATGGTTCTTTTCTTTTTGACTTCATCCTCTTGATGTTGCTTCATGCTAAGTTCATGAGTCATCAAGGATCCAAGAAGCTCTTCTAGAGGTAGAGTGTTCAAGTCCTTTGCTTCTTGGATGGCAGTCACCTTGGCTTCCCAAGTTCTTGGCAGTGACCTGAGAATCTTTCTTACAAGTTCACTGTTAGTATAAGATTTGCCAAGACTCTTCAAACCATTAATTATATCAGTAAAATGAGTAAACATAGCAGTTATGGACTCATCATGTTCTATTTTAAACAATTCATATTTATGTACAAGCATGTTTATTTTAGACTCTTTTACTTGATTTGTTCCCTCATGAGTTACTTCTAACCTATCCCATATTTCTTTAGCAGATGCACAAGTAGAAATGCGATTAAATTCACTTGCATCTAGTGCACAATAAAGAACATTCATGGCTTTGGCATTTAATTGTGCCAATTTCTTGTCAACCTCATCCCATTCTTTTTCGGGTTTGGTTGACTCCTCACCATCTATAATCTTGGTGGGTGTGTGAGGACCGTTCACTATGATACTCCACATATCATAGTCAAGTGCTTGTATGAATATCTTCATCCGAGCTTTCCAATAGGTGTAATTAAACCCATTGAAAAGTGGAGGTCGGTTTGTAGATTGCCCCTCGGCTAGAGAAGTACCGACATGGGTTGCCATAGATCTTTGGCTCTTTGATTGTTAGATCAAAGAAGGGCTAGAGCACTGGGCTCTGATACCACTTGTTGCCCAGCTATGCAACCCAAGAGGGGGGGGTGAATTGGGTTTCTAAAAATTTTGGACTTAATTAATTACTTATGATGAACAAGACAAAGATTTTAATTCAATATTAATTACCTAAAGCAGGAATGCAAGGATATAATAAAGAAATAAAGTGAAGCGATAAAGTACACCACAAACACAAGGATTTATAGTGGTTCGGTGCCAACCTTGCACCTACGTCCACTCCCCAAGCTCCTACTTAGGAATTTCAATCCACTATGCTTGTATTCAACCTGAATACAAAACGTTGGAAACTCCGACACTAGCTATCTCAAGCTAGATCACTTGTTTCCCGGGTACAAGTAAACCCAAAACACTCCGATTTCAGGTTCGGATCAACCTTTCCTTGTTTTGGAAATCCTCCAAAAACAAGAACAATTACTTACAAGAGTAAGAAAATTTAGAGCACAAATTAATACAATAACAGCTCCTTAAATGAGTGAATATAACAATAAAAACTTTACTCAAATGAAGAACTCCTTTTTGAATTTTCTCAAAATGGATGAACGCTTGAACGAATGCTTGAGAAGAGGATGATCGTTGATTGAAGATCTCTTGAAAGCTTTGAAGGATCTCTAGATCAAGGTTGAAACAATAGGCGTGACAAATCCTCTCTTTGAAAGCTCTTGAATCTCTTTCACAATCTCTCGTGTGGATTTTGGATCCTCTTTTCTTTTTCTCTCAAAAAAAATCGTGGATCCTCTCAATGAATTTGATCTCTCGTTTGATCTGCCGATTGCTCTTCTTTTCTCTGCAATTTGATCTGCTATTTAATCTGCAATTTCTTTCACCATTTCAAACATTTTATAGCATTAGAAGCAAGAGAAAATAATTTAGGCAGAGAAAGAGCCGTTAGAGCAATTTTAGGAAGCATAAAAGGCAATTAAAACAGGCAAAAAAATAGCCGTTGCTGACATTTTTCATCGCAGGGGTCGACTCATGAGTCGACTCATGCATCAGGAGTCGACTCATGAGTCGACTTCTGTTGCAAAGACCAGAGAATGAGTTTCTGAAAATTCTTGGCTCAAATCAGCTGGGGTCGACTCATGAGTCGACTCATGCCTTGTGGGTTGACTCATGAGTCGACTCACAGGTCGTGCCAAGCCAGAAAACTAGCGTGCCAAGGGGAATTTTTGCGTGCCAATCAGCTCATAGTGCCATGAGTTGACTCATGAGTCGACTCATGCACTTCAAACCTTCATAACTTCAAAAATATAAGTCCAAACACAATGAAATTTTCACCAATAGATTACTAATCATTTGTTCTACCAAATGATACTATCAAATTAAAATTTTAGTGAAATTACAATTTTGCCCTTGAAGAGCATAAGGACTTTTTAAATTTAAAATTATTTGTATCCCTTCAATCTACTTTGTAATCATCAAAATCAATCTAGGAGCAACACCTTGGCCTTAGCCTTGGTCTCCTGGGCCTTGGGAACACCACCTGGATCACAACAATCTCCACCTTGGTGTCCCAAGGCCTCAACCAGCTCCACTCTGTCCATCAGCCGAATCAGCTCAACACATGTCTGAAAGCTATCCCGTGGAAGTACCTTCGTAAGTGCATCAGCTGGGTTCTCCTTGGTGTGTACCTTTACCAGCTCCATCTTGCCATCCTCCACAAGCTCTCTGATCCGATGATACTGAATGTCGATGTACTTTGTCCT
Organism: Elaeis guineensis; assembly: GCF_000442705.2. NCBI lineage: Eukaryota > Viridiplantae > Streptophyta > Magnoliopsida > Arecales > Arecaceae > Elaeis > Elaeis guineensis. The sequence continues at coordinate 39,953,875 of NC_025993.2, forward strand.
TGCATGATAGACTGAGTTCTGTGCTAATAGAAGTGCACTCTGGCTGTCACAGTATACTCTAATGGCCTCCTGAGTAAGGCCCATCTCCGTCAACAAACCCTTCAGCCAAATTGCCTCTTTAGCTGCTTCTGTCAGCCCAATGTACTCTGCCTCTGTAGTGGATAGGGCCGTGATAGGCTGCAGACTTGATCTCCAAGAAATAGGACCTCCATACAGGCTAAAGATGAAGCCTGTCGTAGACCTCCGGGTATCCACATCTCCACCGAAGTCTGCATCTACATAACCGCCAATCAGCCCCTGAGCCTCCCTGAACATGTCAGAGTATCCCACTGCACCTCCTCGCTGTTCGTAGCAGATGCCAACTCCAACTGAACCCGCCAAGTATCTGAATATCCACTTCAGAGCTCTCCAGTGCTCCCTGCCAGGCTGCGCCATGAACCTGCTAACCTGACTCACTGCATAAGCGATATCTGGCCTACAACAGACCATCACATACATCAAGCTCCCAACTCCTGAAGCATAAGGAACCATCTCCATCTCCTGAGCCTCCACCTCAGTCTGTGGGGCCATGGTCTTCGAGAGTCTGAAGTGACCGGCAAATGGCAGCTCCGTCGGCTTTGCTCCCTTCATCCCAAACCTCTCTAAGACTTTCTGTATGTAGCCCCCCTGAGATAGATGCAGCACCCTCCAGGCTCGGTCTCTGAAAATCACCATGCCTAGGATCTTCCTGGCAGGGCCCAAATCCTTCATCTCAAACTCTCGAGATAAGGATGCCTTCAGATCCTGCACAACCTTCCTACTCTTGCATCCTTTAAGCATATCATCCACATACAAGAGTAGGAACACCCTAGAACCATCCTCAAGAGACTGAACATAAACACAGGGATCAAACTCGCACCTGAAAAGTCCAATGCTGCGCACATAGGAGTCGAACCGCTTGTACCATTACCTCGGCGACTGCTTCAGCCCGTACAGCGACTTCTGCAATAAACAAACCTTTTCCTCTAATCCTGGATCCCTGAAACTGGGTGGCTGCTCCATGTAAATCCTCTCCTCCAAATACCCATGGAGGAACACTGTCTTGACATCCATCTACTCCAGCTCTAAATCCTGAGCTGCTACAATGCTCAGCAACACTCTGATGGAAGTATGTCTGACGATGGGAGAGAAGACCTCATTGAAGTTGATGCTTTCCTTCTGAGAGTATCCCTTGGCCACTAACCTCGCCTTGAATCTGATACCTCCCTGCTCTGAAGGCCCTTCCTTACGACTGTAGACCCATTTACAGCCAATGGGCCTCTTCCCCTGTGGCAACTGCACCAATCGCCACGTCTGATTCTGGTGGAGAGACTACATCTCCTCGGACATCGCCTAGACCCACCACACTCTATCCTGGCTCTCAAAAGCCTCCTGATATGTATATAGGTCTCCATTCACTATCACCAGGGCATATGACAGCATCTCCTCAAAGCCATATCGGTCTGGTTGCCTGATGGTCCTCTTGGGCTTGTGTAGGGCAACACCGATATCAATCCTCGATCCAGCTCGCTCCTGCTGGACCTCTTCGCCTCGATCATCCATCCGAGTCCTCTCCACTTATGGAGACACCTTAGGTAGGTTCTCCATCCGAATGTCATATCCTCCCATAGTACCTGCAAGAGGCAAAATCAAAGAGGTAAGCTGTCCAGCAGCGCCCTGCTGGACCTCCTCCTACTCCTGCTGCTCCTCCATGCCTGCTCACCTCCGTAGGACTGACTCCTCATCAAAAGTCACATCCCGACTAATGATGACCTTCTTTTCTAGGGGATCCCACAGCCTGTATCCCTTAACTCCTCATAGATAGCCTAGAAACATCGTCTTGTGTGATCTGGCATCTAGCTTGCTCTGCTCACCAGCTCCAAAGTGCACATAGGCCGTGCACCCAAATACCCGTAGATGGCCCAGCCCAACTGTCCTCCCACACCTCCTCTGGAAGCCTGCCATCCAACCTGGTGTGAGGTGACCGATTGACCAAGTAACCTGCTGCGTCAACTGTGTCAACCCAGAACTCCTTTGGAAGCCTTGCCTGCAGCCTCATGCATCGTGCCTTTTCCAAAAGTGTTCTATTCATCCTCTCGGCCACCCCATTCTACTGTGGAGTCCCCTTAACTGAGAAGTGTCTCCTGATCCCACACTCCTCACAGTAATCCTGGAACTCTCTGCTGGTGTACTCCCCGCCATTGTCTGACTTCAGACACATCACGCTCCTCCCCTGCTCCTTCTCCACCTCAGCTCTCCAGATTTTGAACTTGGTGAAGACCTCAGACTTCTCTCTCATGAAGTAAATCCAGAGTTTCCTTGAGAAATCATCAATCAGGGTCATGAAGTATCTGGCCTCATTCCTAGCTGAAACTGGGGCTGGTCCCCACACATCCGTGTGTACTAACTCCAGAGGGGCTGCACTGCGAGCTGTACTGATGTTGAACTGAACTCTCCTCTGCTTTCCCATCTGGCAAGGCTCACAGATCTCCCCTGTAGCACCATCCTCTAGATCAGAAATGAGTCCTCTCCTGCTCAACTCCCTCAGCCCCTTGTCACCCATGTGGCCTAGGCGGTAGTGGCACATCCTGTAAGCCCCCTGCTGGTCCTGTGCTGCAGCTGCTGCATCAGACTCTCCGGTCACCATAGATTCCTCTATGCGATAGAGGTTATTGTCCAACCTCCTGCCTCTCATCACTACCATAGCTCCATTGGAGATGTTCAGTACTCCACTTCTAGCCCTACTGCTGAAGCTGTATCCACTGTGCTCCAAGTAGCCTAGTGACACCAGATTCTTTTCCAGCTCCGGAATGTGCTTTACATTTGTCAATGTCCTCACAATCCCATCAAACATCCTCACCCTGACTGTCCCTATCCCAGCCACCTTGCAAGGATGATTGTCGCCTAGAGTCACTGATCCCTCATCTGTCTTGGTGTATGTCGCAAATCAAGACCTAAGTGGTGTGTAGTGATGTGAGCACGCAGAGTCTAGTGTCCACTCCTCTGTGTAATGCCTGTGACCATCTGATACCACAAGTAGATCATCCTCCACCTGCTGCCCAACAACTGCACTCACTGATTCTGAGCCACTTCTTTCTCCCTTCTTGCTCTTCCATAGTGGACATTCTCGCTTGAAGTGCCCGAACTCGTTGCACTTGAAGTATTTCATCTCTTTCTTTCCCTTCCTGGACTTGGACCGCCCCCTGGACTTGCTTCTGCCTTTGCCTCTACCTGTCCTCTCCCTTACTGCCAAACCCTCCTAGGGAGCCCAATCTCTGATCAACTTTTTCCTTTGCTCATTAGACCTCAGCACCGAGACCATGTCCTCATATTCCAGAGTCTCCTTGCCGTAGAGCAGTGTAGTCACCAAAGAGTCATATGATCCTGGCAGCGAACACAAAAGCAACAGAGACTTGTCCTCCTCATCCAGCTTCACCTCGATATTCATCAACTCCGTGCACAACTGGTCGAACCTCTGAATGTGGCCAATCACATCAGATCCCTCCTGCATCCAAAGACTGTACAACCTCTTCTTCAGCATTAGCTTGTTGCACATATTCTTCCCCATATATATGGTGTGCAACTTCGACCAAAGGCCCTTTGGGGTCTTTTCTTTTAGCACCGAATACAACATCGTATCCATCAAACATCCTCTGATTATCGAGCATGCTTTCTTCTCCAACGATGCCCACTGTCTATCTGTCATTCTCTTAGGCTTCTCATCCAAAGCCTGATCCAGATCTCCTTGCACCAGAAGATCCTCCACTCGGATTTTTCACATGGAAAAATTTCCCTTGCCATCAAACTTCTCAAAATCGACCTTCATATTGCTGCCCATGACTGGATCTAAGCCAAACAAGCAATATAAAATCAAGAAGTGTAGAATATACCTTGATGGTACCTTGCTGAAAATTTTCAGCACTTGGGATCTTTAACTTCTCGTGCTTAGAACTGCTTCCTCACCACTGTGGCTCTGATGCCAACTATTGAAGCATGATCCCAGCTCCTCCCACGGACCTTGGGTGCAGCAGAACTAGCAACGAACAAATCTGGAGACTTCTGGACTCGATTGAAGGCCCTTGACGAAATCAGTCTAGTTGCTGTCTTCTTCGTCAGCCTTTCCTTCCAGATGAAGAACGCCTCTAAGAGCATCTCTAAAAAATCCAAGATCTGGTACCCAACTAGATCAAGCCTGGACCAAGGTCTTATAATTTATAGATCTCAAATCAGGACATTCTAGATAGGGAAAAAGGTAGATAGAACCAGACCTTGCAGATCTGTCCTGCTGCAGCCTTTCCTATAGATCTGTTGATGGAGATCTCACTCGAGCCTCAAACGACCTCAGATCAACTCCAGATCTGAGAGAAACTTGTACCAACCTCATAGCAAGAGATTCCAAGTCCTGGACCTGATGTTTGGGTGGTTGCAAGAGAGGGAGGAGAGAGAGAGTTGGCGGCACAAAGGGGGAGGGGCTAGCACCTCCCCTTGCTTCTCCTGCCTTTTTGGGACCTGGCGGCAAGAAACCCTAGGGTTTCTTGCTCCTGGGGCATAGAGAATAGTTGGAGAGAGAGGGAGAAGAGAGAGAGAGACTTGGGAGAAAGAGTTTTCATATTTCTTGGCTTAATCAAACCTATACAGTACATGTATATATAAACACAGGGTCAAGTGACCCAAACCCAAAACTCCCTTGACCAACTCTATGGGAGATTAGGTTAACCCAAGCCCATGTACACCCATGACTCGACCTAATCTCACCTATCCTGGGTCCAGACCTGGCCCATAAAGAGTTGGTCTCTTGAGGCCCACATAACCTAGACCTCAAGAACCCCTAAGGCCCACAGCCTTTCAACCTAGGGCCCAACTAGCCCTAGAGCCTCCATGAAGCCCTCATGAATGATGGACCTTGGCCTTAGCCTTGGTCCCCTGGGCCTTGGGCACACCACCTGGATCACAACAACTACATGATCCCTTCGATTAGTATAAAAATTTATTCCTATGCTACAGACTTAATATTCAAACCTATGGGGTCACACACATTAAAAGTTCTTATCTGATCAGATGGCTGATCGATGATTATGAATCATCAAAGGGTTTAATCATCAATACGATTGATTATTAATCCTATGCAAAGATTATAATAAATAATTTACTAAGGGTTAGTGAATTAAAAGAAAAATTAATTAATAATTAGATTATCAATCAGCTTAATTTGATTGAACAAAAAACTTTGGATCAAGTCTAATTAAATTAGATTCAATTAGGTTTGACTCAATTAGGTTATAGGATGACCTAATCGATAAGGGAGATTGGTTCCTCATTTGATCAGGACTTAAGTTTAATTAATTTTTGATTTGATTAAAATTTAATTGAGATAGTTTGGTTTCTAATTAGATTAGGTTCATAAATTTATTTGGGTCAAATCAAATTGGATTTAATTTGGATCCAAAATTGGAAACTACCTAGAGTCCAAATAAGATTGGACTTCTCCATGCACTACCCTAGTTATAATGCCTACTCTACTAATGCCAAAATGGTTTTTATGTGAAGTTTTCTCATACTGAAAGAGGTATTTGTCATCTCTTCTTAACGCCCCACATATGGGATTTAATCTGGTGTTTAAGGCAATTCAAATCTGATTTGAATCGGATAAGGATTGGTCCTTATCTTGAAAAGATTTTATTCCATCTAATCTACCTTGCCGCCTACCTTATTTTGACCCTTCTTTTGTGTGACAAAAGAAAGGTTTTAACTAGAGAATTTCATCAGGAAAATGTGAGAAAGGTTCCATGCTAATATCCTTAGTCGCCCTCGTTGATAAGGAAAGTATTGGTCAAGAGTTTGAATTCAAATGAGATTTGAATTCAAGCCCTAACTAATCTCTTTCTCGCCCATATAAGAAGCTTATTTTTGTGCGATGAAAAATATGATTTTCACCATGGATGTCTTAAGGGGACATGAGGAAATAAGGAGGCAGAGGTCTTAGTTTCTAGGTGTGAGAAATTTGAGGAGAGGAGTCTCCGCTTTGGGCAGCCTTCTTCTTAGTGTAAGAAAGGGTTCCTTGCTATGGTTTTTGGATGAGAGGAAAACCAATAGAGAAAATTCTGTCTCCTTCTTCCATCAAATCCTCCTCCTCTTCGATTAGCCACAACATAGTCTCTTAGTGAGCTAGCACTTTCAAAGAGATCAATCAGTTCGGGGCTTCATGGGGATACCTGTGGAGGCCGGACACGTGTATGACTAGGAGCAACATACAACCCCTTCATCAACCACGGTGATCTTCGACCCTTACTTAGGTATAGAGATTCAATCTCTATCATATTAGATTAGATCTAATATTTCAGATATTATTTTCAGATTATGCATGCATAATTTATGTCATTAGATCTATGCTTAAACAGTTGTAGATTAAATCTAGTGCATGATAGACTAAATTATTTAATCTAGTTACTTTTGCTGCATGAAAATTTTTAAAATCCATACATGAACTGCCCTAGCTTTTCTTTGTAGACCTAACTAAGACTTTTAATGGTGACCCTAGCCTACTAAAAAAAAACTAGAGCAAAAATTAATTACTAAAAGTTATTTAAAGAAATAATTGGTTAAGAACCTATCTATAGATGCACATGGGTTGGTCGGCCATAGTCGATTTTGGTACGTCTGTGTGGATTCTAGTACTTGTTAAGAAATTAAGATAATTTTTTGAATTAGAGATAAAGGCTACTAATTTGTATAAAATATTGAAAAAATCTTTAGATTAAAGTCTAAATATTTAAGATTAAATAATTCATATACTAATAGATCTTATTATTTTTTTTCAGTGATGGCTAGTAATTTATCACTCCACTCACTGTTGGATAGTGACAAGCTTATAGGACCAAATTTTGATAATTGGTATTGAAAGTTGAGAATAATTTTCAAGTATAAAATGATCCTATATGTGATTACAGATCCAGCATCTGAAGTATCAGCTCCCAATGTCAATGCGATGATTGGAGATACTTATCAAAAGTGGCTCAATGATTGTACGACAGTTCATTGTATAACAATGGCTACCATGAGTGATGAATTTAGTTATAAATTTGATGATGCTCAGCTGAAAGAAATGCTTCAAATGTTGAACAAGTTCTTTAACATACTTGAGGATTTGTCCTCAATAGGGTATCGATCTTCTGAGAGAGGAAAGAAAAAGATGGTGTAAAGGTATCGTGCTAGGGCTTCCAAGCCCAATCGAACTAATCTATCTAAAGCAGATTAAAGTCAGATACATTGCTTTTTTTGCAAGAAGCTGAGACACTGAAAGAAGAATTATCCTCTATATCTAGCTTTCCTTGATCCGAATAGGTCTAGAAGGAGAAATCAGCAAAGGATTGTTGGACAAGATACTTATATGATAATACCTTATAATTATTCTATCTGTGATGCTACAACCTGAATATTAGATATCAATAGTCTGATTCATATCTGTAATTCATTGCACAGACTTCGGGTTAGTAAAAATTTTGAGAAGAGCGAATGATTCCTGAATGTTGGAGATGAAAAAGTTGTTCCAATTTTAACTATAGAAAAAGTTCAGCTTGTTTTAAATTTAAATGTCATTATTTTAGATGATTGTTATTATTGTCCATCTTTTCTTATGAATATTATTTTCATAGGCCTTTTGACCAAGAATGGTTATAATTTTTTAATAAAAAAAAATTTTGTGATATTATGAATGATGTCACAATTATGCATGGATAATTAAAAGATGGTATTTATATTTTATCACAGCCTATTAGTATAATGTACACATCGAACAAATATCCTAGAATAGATAATGCCAGCAAAACCTACATAGGCTCGATCATATAAATAAGAATAGGATAAACAAGTTAACTAAAAAAGAAATCCTCGATATCTATGATTGTGAATCATTGCTGATCTGTGAGAAACAATGGTTATCCGACTTATATCAAACATTTGTAGATCGATAAGCTTGGACCTCGATTCGATAAGTGATTATTTGTAGGGTACCCTAAGGAGTCTAGGGCATACTACTTCTAAAGAACAAAAGGTGTTCGTCAGCAATATGGCATTCTTTTTAAAAAAAGAGTTCCTTAGGAAAAGAACTAATGCCACTAAAGTTAAACTTGATGAAGTTCGATAGGTAGAAGAACTGATATAGACAAGTAGAAATATAGAACCAGATTTGATTAGATCAAATTCAGAGCCCATTGTTGAGGCACCTTGAGAAAATTTGATAGAGTACCACATCAGCCAGATAGATACTATAGTTTCTTAGTCTGGGATGGTGATCCTGTTGATATTGATAAAAATAATGAGGATCTGATCACCTACATGAGTGCCATGCAAAAATCCAACTCTAAGAAATAGCTCAATGTCGTGAATTTCAAAATGGAATCTATGAAGATCAATGATGTATGGATATTAGTTGATCCACCTGAAAGGGTGAGACCCATAGGGTGTAAATAGATTTTCAAAAAGAAAAAAGATGCAGACAAGAAGGTGGAGACCTATAAACCTATTTTAGTTGTCAAGAGATATTATCAATGTTATAGTATTGACTATAATGAGATGTTTTCTCCCGTGGCAATGCTCTCAAAATTGAAACATACATTTTGATAGGATCAGAACGTATGGCTTCATTAAGAACGGAGAAGAACCCTATATATATAAGTGGGCTAATGGTTCTATAGTCATATTTCTTGTACTATATGTAAATGACATACTCTTAATAGAAAATAACATTCCTACTTTATAAAGTATAAATCTTTGACTATCTACACAGTTCTCCATGAACGATTTAAGAAAAGTATCCTATATCCTAGGGATAAAGATCTATAGAGATGATCTAAGAGGTTACTTAGATTATCCAAATCTACGTACATCGATATTATACTGAAATAGTTCAGTATGAAGAATTTCAAAAAAAGCTATCTCTCGATAGGCCATAGAATTATTCTCTCTAAAAAGGATTGTCTGACAACTCCACAAAAGAGAAAGTGTATGAGAAGAATCCTATATACTTTTATAGTGGGATCTATCATGTATGCCATGATATGTATGAGGTCGGATATGGTATTCTTACTAGGGATAGTGACTAGGTATCAGTTTGATCCGAGAGAACCATTGAAAGGTTGTAAGGACAACCCTTAAGTATTTAAGAAATACTAAGGACCAATGACTAATCTATGAAGATACTGACTTGAAACTTACGAAATATATTGATTTTAGTTTTAGTTTGATCATGATGATGATAAAAGTATGTCAGATTATGTGTTTACCCTAAATAGAGAAGCAATATGCTGAAAAAGTTTCAGCCAGTTCACTGTAGCCGATTTTGTCTGCGAGACAGAGTACATTGCAGCATTCGATACTATAAAGAAAGTAGTTTGATTGTGAAAGTTCATTAACAAGCTTGGAGTGGCATCCTTCATCGATGGTCCAGTCCTTGTGTATCGACAGCATTGGAGCCATAGGTCAGGCTAATAAATAGTAGTCCCACTAGAGAACCAAACACACTCTGCATTGCTATCACCTTGTACAAGAGGTCATAGATCAAAGTGATGTCGACCTTCAGAAGATTGATGGATAGAAGAACTTGATCGATCCATTTACTAAAGCCCTCAGAATCTAAGAATTCGATGAACCTAAATAGAAGACAGGTATTAGATACTGTATCGATTGGCTTTAGTCCAAATGAAAGTTGTTAGAAAATATATTCTAAAGCCAATCATTTGGATGATTGTGCTCTTTATAATTTATTTATAAATTATAAATTAATAAAAATTATTTGGCATTATTCATCATAAGATGTATATCTTCCTTGATTGAACTCTAATGTTGTGACGAAATCTTTAGAACCGATAAAAGAGGATTTATCGAATGGTTCTTAAACATATTCACGACCAAATGATACATCATTAAAGGATGATGACATTTATCGAGTGTAGGTCATTGTGTGCTATATAGATTGGTTGTCCTTGTAATCAAGAAGTGTAGAGATACTAATATGACATACAAGTGAGATGTAGGAGTACATCACCACTGAATAAGTGACTCACCTGCGGAGTGCTCTGCTGTCAAGAGCTACTTATAAAGAATATGGGCATAAGTGTCCCTCCAACCTGAGATTACCATGGTGACTCGCAAGTAACTCATTGTAATTTGATACCAGACTATCTAAATTTTTAATTTAGTGATGGAAGATTATTGGGTATAGTCAAGGACTTGCGAAGTCTGTATGTGAATCAAGATGGGATTGATCCCTCCACATTTTTAGAGTTGATGCATCATTATATTTCAATTGAGTAAAATCTCGATCAAGATAATCCATGTGATAGGTCATAGGATTTGAAAAAGATTGAAATACAATGTGGATGACTAATCTAGGATTGACAGTTAAATCCTAGGTCATCTTGAGCATTCAGGGTCAAAGGGATGAATTATGCGGTAACCATATTCCTAGGTTCTTGAGTGTTTTCTTGCAAACATTCGACTTATTCAGACATCGAAAACTACTACTAGATGGTAACTTTGATTAGTATAAGAAATAGTTTCTGTGCCACTAGCTTAGTATTCGAACCTATGGAGTCACGCACAAAGTTAGACAAAGTAGGAAAGAATTGATCTAAGTCTATGAGTTCAATTTAGAAGAACTTGAATTGATTGAACGAGTAGATTAGCTTAATTGAGATTTAAGTTAAAGATCATATGGGATTAAATAGTTGACTATGTCTAGCTAGTACTGGACATGAGGTTCAGATTTAATTCTGAGGATGATGATGATCTGATCAATGATCCAAAGAATTTATAAGAGATTGAATTTATGTCTTAATTAATTTTAGATTAGATCTTATTTAATTAAGATCTTATTGGATTAAAAATCTAAGTTAGACTTAGATCAAAATCCTTATTAGATTGGGATTGATAGGCTCTCTAAGTTTGGTTCAAATTAGGTTCGAATCAGATTCGAATCGGATCAAATTTGATCCAAATTAGTTAAGAACCAAAGAGTCCAACAATCCAGGGACACTCTCTCTTAGATTGGCCGACTAAGAAGGAGATGGGCATTGGTTTTTTTGCCCCATATTTCTTTGGTCGCGTGTGAAGATGAGTTCACATGAATGGTTGGCATTCTATTTCTTCTTGGCATTCTTTTTTAGTTGGGTTTCATAATTAGTTAGGAATCCTAACTACTTCAGGACATGGTCAGATAAGGTGTGGACGTCATCTATAAATAGGGACATCTAACAACTGATGGTTAGGAAATCCTTTTGTGCGACAAAAGAAATAACCCCACACAGTGAAATAAAGGAGGGGGTGGTGCGGCAAAGAAAAAGAGGAGACATCCCTTTTTCTTCTTGGAGTGTGGATTCTCCCATGTGATGGCATGAAGATTCCCTTCCAGCCCTTCCATAGCTATTGGATCTGATCTTGACAGCCTTATCCTGCTTCCTTTCTAAGGATTGATGTGCAGGACTTCATCCCTCTTCTCTACGAAGCTTGGCATGCGTGTGAAGTAAAGGGTCTGTATGTTCAAACCTCGTGAGACATCGGATTCAAGTTCTTCGAAGGATTTTGATTCTTATTCCACTGTGAATAAGATAACCCATAATTGTTATGTAATCTTTAGAATAGAAAAATTTTTCAGATGCACCCTAATGATCCGATCAGATCGGAGAATTTTTTCTTCATTCATTACACATAAACATAGTCTTCTAGCCATTTGATCCTTATAGTGTATGTTGGTTGTAGTAGGTTCGCTGTAGGAGTAGAAGTGTATTTATAGGAGATCTATCGATCTTAGTAGTTAAGAAGTAGTTCTATGTGATCTAAGAGGCTGAGTCCATAAATCTATGGCTACAGTAGTATGATTATAGAAAGGAGTTTTCATAGAATTTATGATTGGACTTGAGCTAATTAAGTCTGGCATATGACAGATGCTTAGGATTTAACGAGGTTCCATGACCTACATCCTGTTGGGACTCTCGATGGAAGAACTTAATCACACAGTAACTATACTTAGGGGTTCATCTTTCTATTCTATTAGGTTACCACTATATGCTGCTAGGCATCACTAGTAAATTGTGAGAACTCACTAGGATCATTTTCGGATCAATAATCCTTGTTGGGGTGAGTTAGAATTGTTCCAGTCCATCGAAAGGAGTTTCAATGATACTATGATGGAGATCACAGTATGTCTCACTATCAGACAGAATAGAACCTATGGGGTTACATACAAAAGGAGCTCGTCCTAATCAATGATTTAGATCTTGATCAAATTATCAATTAGATTGATGGTTTGAATCAATTTATAAGAGTTACAAATTTGGAAACTGCTAATTATTAGCACAAGGGACTTAATTGTGAGTGTTACAATATAATTGGATCTGATTAAATTATGGATCAAGTTCTAATTAATTTAAATTTAATTTAATTTAATTAGATTTAACTTAATTTAAGGATAATTGAATTTAATTATCCAAGTTGGATTTGAATTTCAATCCTGATTAGATCAGGATTGACAGTCCTTTCGAATTTGATTTGAATTAGGCTCGAATTGGATTCGAATCAAATTCAATTTGAAATATAATTAAAATAGATGCCTAAGCCCAGATTCACTAGGCTTCTCTCTCTCCTAAATGGCCAACCAAGAAGTGGGAGGAGCATGAGAAATCACGTGGTTCTTCTTTTCTGCACGTGAAGAAGTTAGATGGCGTCAACTTGAATTCAAATGTTGAATTCAATCCTAATTCGAATTCAATTTTGATTTGGGTTTTGATAGGATCTATCCTTATCTGATTGGATGTGGGAGTTGGGGTCTTGTGCGACAAATATAGGAAGGGAACTGATTTTTTTTGTGTGATAAGATTTCATGATGCCCTTCTTGCCTTGCCGCAACCTCTCCTTCCCAATGCCCTCCCTTCCTTATTCCTCTTCACGCCCACCTTGTTCTCAGATCAGACCTGAGAAAGAGAGAATTTAGAGAGAGAGAAAAAGAAGAAAAGGAGTTTGTGATGGCCCAACCCATGTAAGAATCCAAACGAAAAAAAAAAAAATAGAAAAAAACAGGGGAGAAGACTCCCAAAGGGAGTCTTCTTCCTCCTCTCGTCGGCTCCCAATTAGAGTCGGAGATGAGTTCCCTCCGGCTCTATTTAAGGAGGAGAACCCTCCTCTCTCCTCTCATCGAGAAATCCCGAGGCAAAACGGTGGCAATCGCTGGAAATTCCTCACGGAGACCCGTCGCTGTGCCGTCCAATTTCTCGTCGAAAAAGCTTCGCCGGCGACGGAGGTAAGCCTCCTCCTCTTCCTCTCTTCTCCCCCTTCCTTCCCTTGTCGATGTGCACTCTCGCCGGCGACCAGAGTCGCCGGATTTTGTTACGGAAGAATTTTCTTTTTTTGCCATTTTGCCGTCGCCGGTGGTCACCGCCGACCACCGGTTTGGCCCTCTTCTTATCGGCGAGTCACCCCCTCCTGCCGACGGTCGCCCCATGCCGGCTGTGCCGCCGGCCGGCCACCCAATGAGGGGACCTCACGGTCCCCTGTTTCAGCCCAAAACAAGCCCACGGGAGAAGAAGAAAAGAAGAAGAAGAAGGAAAAGAAAAAGAAAAAGAAAAGAAGAAGGAAAAGAAAAAGAAAAAGAAAAGAAGAAGGAAAAGAAAAGAAAAAGAAAAGAAAAAGAAGGAAAAAAAAAGAAAAAGAAAAGAAAAAAAAAGGAAAAGAAAAAAAAAAGAGAAAAAGAAGAAGAAAAATAATATAATAATAATAATATAATAATAATAATAAATAGGATTTTCTCTCCTCTCTCTTCCGTGAAGGGAAAAAAAAGAGAAAGAAAGAAAAGAAGAAAGAAAAAAATAAAATAAAATAAATTAATTTATAAATAATAAAATATAAGAAAGAGAGTTTCTCTCTCTTTCCTCTCTCTTCAGCCTGAACTAGTATTTTCTCTCTCTAGAATTGGTTCGAGGATGAAGCCCGGCTCCTATAAGAGTCCGGGCGGAGTCTGCTCGTAGCTGTTGGAGTTGGCGTCGAGGATGAAGCCCGGCTCCTATAAGAGTTTGGGCGGAGTCTCCCTGCAATTAAAGTCAGAGGGGAGGTCCGGCTCCCGTAGGAGTCCGGACGAGGCCTACCAGCGGTCGATGCTGAGGATGGAGCCCGGCTCCCGTAGGAGTCCGGGCGGAGCTGACCTGTAGTCGATGTCGACGGCGGAGCCCGGCTCCCGTAGGAGTCCGGGCGGAGTCTGCTCGTAGCTGTTGGAGTTGTCGGTGACGGAGCCCGGCTCCCGTAGGAGTCCGGGCGGAGTTGTCATGTAGTCGATTCCACTGAAGACTTCGGCTGTGGGTATTTTATACCCAACACCAGTCCCCCTACTTCCGAGTTTGAATTTCAAACGAAGGAAGTACAGAGAGAGAGATGGGCACAACCGAAACCGTCCCTTTGAATCCTGCGCACTGCCGCCTCCAGATATTTTGGCATTAAATGTGCGCGTGCCGGAGTCTTTTCGAATTGGAGCGGTATGAGGGGACGCTTCGAAATTCTTGCAGGTACACTGGCCTAGGTACGGTGCAATTATGATCCTGCCAACTGTCAGCCGCTTTTAGCCGTCTGCCAGGGGGAGTGGGACACGTGTCGGATGCGGACTGGCCCGGGGGATTCGCGATCATTATGGCATCAGATCCCAGGGTCTATTTAAACCCGTCCTCCCACCTTTAGGCGTCCTACTCCGTTCCTGAGTTCTCACTAGTGTCTGTCTTCTCTTCGAGAGCCCTGCTTCAGTGAGCGTCTTCTCGAGCCGTAGGCGCCTCCCGTTTTTCGTCCCTCAGGTCCCTCAGAGTAATATAGGTTAGTGCCAACCTTCCTCTCACCGCCTAGGGACTTCTTTTCTCGTCATTACTTTTGTGCATCCCTCCGAGTTAGTCTTCGGCCTCTCGTTCCCCTTTCGGTCCATCTTTTTAGGGTCCTTTAGATCCTTTCTTCGAAACTACTCAAAATGTCCTCTGGCTCTTCTGCTCCCAGCAGTTCCGAGAGTTCTTCTGCTTCAAACCCCCAGGTCCCTGTCTCTGTGGACGAACCCGCGTTTGGGGCTGGGCTTCACCCGATTTTCGCACCGGGCGTTATTCCGTGTTCCTCGACTTCGGAGGAACTCCTTCTGATAAGGGTTCAGTATAGGGTCCTCTGGAGTACGACCTGGAGCTACCTGGCCCCTCTGACCGGGCCAGCACTCCTCCTCCCGGTCGCTTTTGTTTGTATCAGGAAGCGTTTCGTGCCGGACTTCGGCTTCCGCTTCCTGCCTTTGTCGCTGCCTTCTTCCGCTTCTTGGACATCTCTCTCGCTTCCGTGGCCCCGAATTCCTTTAGGTTTTTGATAGGGTTTCTCTCCCTCTGCCACATAGTCGAGGTTCAGCCGTCTCTCTCATTGTTTAGGCATTTTTATACCTTCAAACGCCATCCTTCGGCGAAGGACTGGTGGTACTTCTCCCCCCAGTTTGGTAAGAAGGGGTTGCTGAAGGGCGCCCCTTCTTCGATTCACAATTGGAAGGAGAAATATCTCTTCGTCCACTGCCCGACCTTGGAACTGGGCCTGCCCCCTTGGGGTTCTCTGAGGGATTCCGTCCGTCGGGCTCCCAGCCTGGGGGAGGACGACCTCCAGGCCGCCCAGAAGCTTCTAACTTATCCCGCTCCTTCCCTTCCTAATCTTCTGAGGGAGCAGCTTCTTTTCAACATCAGCCTGAGCCCCCAGGATCCAGCGAGTATTCGTCTTATCCTTTCTTTTCTTGCCTTCCTCTTCTTCTTCTCTTTACTTCTTTTTCCTTCCCACTCTCTTCTTTTTCTTTCTTTCTTTTTTTTTTTTTTTTTTGACTCTTGATTGATCGGCGTTGCTTCTTTTTCCCTTTTTTCTTCTTTCTTCTCCTTCTTTTCTTTTCTCATTTCATTTTTTTTTTTTTTAGCAATGGACGTCGAAGCGACGCGGATGCTCGCCAGGGGCATGAGAGCTCAGAAGAGAAAGGGCGCGGCGGCCTCCGGATCGGCGAAGAGGGCCAGGGCAGAGGAGACGAGCTTGGCTGCGCCCGTCCAGGCGGCCCCGGCCATCGACATTCCTTCAGATGCCGAGCCAGTGGCTCCCCGGGCCTCCTCGAGGAGCCCGCCGACTGGGGCCCCCGCTCTGGGGGTTCGCTCCACGGAGGCGCCCGCCGTGGGGAGGAGGAGGAAATCGGTGGCTCGCAGGGCGAGTAGCCACCGAGCTGCTGTGGACGAGTCCGTCTGCTCCGAGGAGGGATCGGAGAATCCCTTTAACGATAGGGACCTGATCAGGCGGTTGATCGACGGCTGCATCCTGTCCGACGTCGTGGGGAGGATCGACCGCGCCGATCCTGAGCAGCGGGCTTGGGACTCTTTGGGATCCTTCCTCGAGGTAAACAGATCTTTATTTACATGGTCACTCGGCCTCTGTCGTAATTCTTTATCCGGTCCTGCAGATTGGGCACCAGCTCTTCGCCTATATCGAGGCGGTGAGCCGCATGAGGAGGGATATCCTCCAGGCGGAGGAACGCTGCCAAGCCGAGGTTGCCCGCCTCCAAGCGAAGTCGGCTGAAGTAGCTGCCCTCCAAGAGGCCCTGGAAAGAGAGAAGCAGGCCCGGGAGGAGGAGAGGCAGGTCTTGGAGGAGTCGGTGAGGAAGGCGGAGGCCGAGGTCGCCCATTTGGTCGAGCAAACTCCGGTCCTGGTCTCGGAGGCCAGGGCCCTCGCGGTGGAGAAATTCAAGGCCTCCGCGGAGATGAGGGACCTGAATGTCCAGTTCGGCCAGGAGGCATTCACCAAGGGGTTCGAGCTCTGCCAAGAGAAGGTGGCCAGCAAATTCCCCGAGCTCGACCTCGGCTTCCTCGAGGAGTCCGAAGATGAGGCCGGCCCCTCGTCTGCCGCCACTGCGGTCGCACCCCCCGCGTCGGGTTCTCCACCTCCCACCCCTAAGGTCTGAGACCTCTGATCTTGTGCCCTTATTTTGTCGCAATATTTTCTTTCTGTTTGTCTTCACAATTATTCAATCAATAAAGTCGAATTTCTTGTTGTGGATGGCTTCTCCTTCCCCCTCCTCCTTCTTTCTGCTTTTCTCTTTGCAATGAGTCGTTCCCTGATGCTTTTGCCTTCTGATGGCAGTGCCCTGCAGAAGCACTCCCCTTGCCCCTGGGGGTCCCGCTGAAATCGACAATCCAGCGGTTGAAAAAAGAGGTCCTTCACCTGACGAAGAAGTTGAAGAAGACAGAAGGCAAACTTCGCAAATCGAGAGAAGGCCATTCTGAAGCCGCCGCTGAGGCCGCCCACTTCCGGAGTCTCCATGTGAGGGCGATCATGGATTATAGCCGGAGAAAGGCAAACTTCGCAAAGGAACTTGAGGAGTGCAAGAAGAGCACCAGCGACCGTATTTGGGCTCAAGAAGCCAGGATCAGCGCCCTTAAGGTGGAACTGTCAGCTGCGAAGAGGAAGATCGGCCAGCTGGAAGGAAATTCATCCTGGCTCTTGGCCTGGGTCGATGATGAACAGAAGTGGTCGCAGAAGGTCTCCAACCTTCAGAAGCAGTTTCAAGACGCCGAGATGAGCCATGACGTTCAGCGGACCAGCTGGCGCCGGCAGGTGGAAGAGTATAAAGGGAGATTCCGGACGGCGGCCGACGAAGTCGTTCGTCTCCAGAGGCAGCTGGCTAACAGGGTGCAGCTTACTTCCGCCCAAGATTCTGAAGAGCTCCAAGCCCTGAGAGGCACTGTTGAAGAGATTTCTGTCTCCCTCGGGGAGAAGTCAGCCGAGCTGCAACAAGTGAAAATCCAACTGGCACTTGAGCGGCGGGCCGTCGCAGACGCGGAGGCGGAGTCCGAAGTTTTGAGGAAGAGGCGTCGAGAAGCAGAGGCTGAAAGCCAGCAACTTCGTCGGGCGCTCCAGGACGTAGTGCGAAAGAGGGAAGAACTAGAAGGAGAAATAGAGAATCTGAGGCAGTCCTGATTGAGGGACGGAATAGATAACTCTAGGTCGGAGGGAGCAGGGCCTCCTTAGAGCTCTTTTTGTCTTTCTGTCTTATCATGTAGTTACTTTCTTTTTGTTGTTTTGCCCTTCTTTCCTTGGCCTTCCTGGCTTTGTAGTGTGTATATCGGAAATGGAATAAAAAGAGCGTTTTGCATTACCTCGTCCGCGCGCTGCACTAATATCGCTGTCTGCCGAACCTTTCTTGCCATCTGACTTGCCTGATGTTGACATCGTTGGGAGGGGGCTTTTTCCTTTCATCTGATCTTGTTAGCCGGCCAGGTTTCGCCACCATTAGCCCTCGCTGCAGAAGTCGTGGATGGAGCCCGACTCTCGTAGGAGCCCGACTGAAGTCTTCCTTGGGGGGCGGAACTCGGCTCCTGTAGGAGTCCGGGTGAAGTCTTCCTTGCGGGCGGAATCCGACTCCCATTGGAGTCCGGGTGAAGTCTTCCTTGTGGGCGGAACCCGGCTCCCGTAGGAGTCCGGGTGAAGTCTTCTTTGCGGGCGGAACCCGGCTCCCGTAGGAGTCCGGCTGAAGTCTTCTTTGCGGGCGGAACCCGGCTCCCGTAGGAGTCCGGGTGAAGTCCTCCTTGCGGGCGGAACCCGGCTCCCGTAGGAGTCCGGGTGAAGTCTTTTTTGCGGGCGGAACCCGGCTCCCGTAGGAGTCCGGGTGAAGTCCTCCTTGCGGGCGGAACCCGGCTCCCGTAGGAGTCCGGGTGAAGTCTTCCTCGTGGGCGGAACCCGGCTCCCGTAGGAGTCCGGGTGAAGTCTTCCTCGTGGGCGGAACCCGGCTCCCGTAGGAGTCCGGGTGAAGTCTTCCTTGTGGGCGGAACCCAGCTCCCGTAGGAGTCCGGGTGAAGTCTTCCTTGTGGGCGGAACCCGGCTCCCGTAGGAGTCCGGGTGAAGTCTTCTTTGCGGGCGGAACCCGGCTCCCGTAGGAGTCCGGCTGAAGTCTTCTTTGTGGGTGAAACTCGGCTCCCGTAGGAGTCCGGGTGAAGTCCTCCTTGCGGGCAGAACCCGGCTCCCGTAGGAGTCCGGGTGAAGTCTTCCTTGTGGGCGGAACCCGGCTCCCGTAGGAGTCCGGGTGAAGTCCTCCTTGCGGGCGGAACCCGGCTCCCGTAGGAGTCCGGGTGAAGTCTTCCTCGTGGGCGGAACCCGGCTCCCGTAGGAGTCCGGGTGAAGTCTTCCTTGTGGGCGGAACCCGACTCCCGTAGGAGTCCGGGTGAAGTCTTCCTTGTGGGCGGAACCCGGCTCCCGTAGGAGTCCGGGCCTTCCATTTTGCTCGAGCCGGTGTGAGGTTCTCCCCTCGTTACCAGCCTGGCTATGGGGGCACGTTAGGGCACTGTAAGGCCTCTCCCTCCATCCGGTCTAAAAGAATCGGGCCTTCGACTTTGCTCATGTCAGGACGAGGTTCTCCTCCTGTTCCTGACATGGCTGTGGGGGCACATTAGGGCATTGTAAGGCCTCTCCCCCCATCCGGTCTAAAAGAACTGGGCCTTTGACTTTGCTCATGTCAAGACGAGGTTCTCCTCCTGTTCCTGACATGACTGTGGGGGCGCATTAGGGCATTGTAAGGCCTCTCCCCCCATCCGATCTAAAAGAACCGGGCCTTTGACTTTGCTCATGTCAGGACGAGGTTCTCCTCCTGTTCCTGACATGGCTGTGGGGGCTCATTAGGGCGTTGTAAGGCCTCTCCCCCCATCCGGTCTAAGAGAATCGAGCCTTTGACTTTGCTCATGTCAGGACGAGGTTCTCCTCCTGTTCCTGACATGGCTTTGTTTTTGGAGGGGTCATATCCAGTCATAATAAATCCACGCCAGGTGGGAAGGGCGCGTTAGGTAGAAAGGAAAGTAGATTCAAGGTGAAATCGTAAGTGATACATTTACAGTTTTTTCGCTTCTCCTTGAGGCCATCCGGTGATGGAGTCGATGGTCCCGATGGGAGGCCGGTCCCCGGGTTGCTCCTCCCTTCTCTGTGGTTCAGGCTGTGGGAGGGCTCTTGGTCGGTCTCCTCTACCCTCAGGCCTGCGGCGGATGAATCTGTCGAGTCGACCTCGCCGAATGAGCTCCTCGATCTCTTCCTGGAGCTGGATGCATTCTTCGGTGTCGTGGCCGTGGTCGCGATGGTAGAGGCAGAACTTGTTGGGGTT
Organism: Elaeis guineensis; assembly: GCF_000442705.2. NCBI lineage: Eukaryota > Viridiplantae > Streptophyta > Magnoliopsida > Arecales > Arecaceae > Elaeis > Elaeis guineensis. The sequence continues at coordinate 39,974,051 of NC_025993.2, forward strand.
GCACTTCCCGGGATGTGTGCGCATCCTCTCCAGCCTAGGGAGCTGCTCCCTGACCTCCATTAATACCTGGGCCTTCGAGGCGTTGAGGGGGGCGTAGTTGCGAAATCTCCCTGGTGGGGAGCCCCGCCGAACCCCACGATCCGGGCTTCTCTGCCTGCGTGCCCGAGGTGGAGTATGGGTGCGCTTATGTCCAGGAGGGGATCGGGAACGTGGCCGAGCTTCCTTTGGCCTTTTCTCAACTGCGAGCTTACTCGAATCTCCCGCTTGACGCTCCCTCGCTGTCTCTTCGTCCTTCATTTTGAAGGCTTCTTCCGCTCGGGCGTATCCTTCAGCCTGAGCCAGTAAATCGGCAAAATCCCTAGGGTACTTCTTCTCCAGGGAGAACAAAAGATCATTCTTCTGAAGGCCACCTTTCAGGGCAGCCATGGCAACTGACTGGTCCAAGTTCCGGACCTCCAATGCCGTGATGTTAAAGCGGTTGACGTAGGCCCGTATGGACTCCCCTTCCCTCTGCTTGATGTTGATGAGGGACTCCAAACCCTTCCGGGGGCGCCGGCTGCTGACAAAATGGGCCACAAATTGGTGGCTCATTTGATCGAAGGAAAAGATGGTACCCGACTTCAAAGCCGAGTACCAGTTCCTCGCTGCTCCCTTCAAAGTAGACGGGAAAGCTCGGCATAAGATGGTGTCAGGAGCACCGTGAAGCAGCATCATCGTCCGGAAGGCCTCCAGATGATCAACCGGGTCCGAAGTCCCGTCGTAGCTTTCGAACTGGGGAAGCTTGAAGTTTGGCGGGATCGGTTCCTGCATGATCATTTGAGAGAAGGGAGGGTCAGTATAAATATCCTCACCATGAGCGGGGGGCGCGTGGCGGAGTTCTTCAATCCGCCGGTTCATCTCCTGGAGCCTCCGGTCCAGAAAATCCTCTCGACTTCGAGTCTCGAGGGTCCTCTGGCAGAGCGGGGGCAGGGATCTTCCAGGGGTGGAGTCGTGGTCCGATTGAGGGCTCTCTACCCTCGGATTTGTTTTCCCGGGAAGGACGGGGTGGCTGGCCCAAGTGGCCCGCCCCGCCGTCGGGTTCTGACATTCCGGAGATGCCCTTTCCGGGTGCACCGACGCCTGCGGTTGCTGCTGCTGCATTGCTTGCACAGCTTCGATGAGGCCTCTGACCTGCTGTGCCAGCAAGTCAAATTACTCCGCACCGACCGCCGCCGCCGGAGGAGGAGGAGGAGGCTAGGAAACAGGAGGGGAGGCCGGAGCCTGAGATCTGGCCGCGGAGGCCGTGGACCGTCGTGTGGACGCCTTGCGTGGAGGCATCGAGCGTGGATCTCACAGGGGAAAATTAGGAGTGGGTGTCGGAGAGACGATCGGAGGCGGCTCCGTTGAACACTCCTTTAAGAACAAGGGTACCGCGGAGGCTCAACCCTTCCTCTAGCGCCAATCCTGTTGGTGCAAAAATCTGCTTGCGTCGGAGAAGCTGGAGTCGGGGAAGTCGCGGTCGCCGTCGGGACCTGCAAAGGAAGTCTAAATCGGAGGTGGGGTTGCTCCGGCAAGACCCTCCGACGCTCAAGTCAGTTCTCTGCCTCAACAAGAATGGAGTGCTCGAACGAAAAATTTAGCAGAGTTTTGAGATAAGAAATGAGCTTATAGAATAACGTATCTGGGTCCCCCTTTTATAGGCAGAGGAAGCAACGGATTGATGGCGACGTTTGTAACCGTCTGGCAGTGGACTGCCCAGGGTCAGGCGGAGTTTGCGGCGAAGTGTAGTGGAACGAACCCGTGGCTATCGCTGGGACGTGCCACGTAGAGTCTGCCGCGTGAAGTGGGGCGGCGTTTGTCATCGTGACTTGCCAGTGGATGGGAGAATCGCGCAGTATCCATCGCAGGAGGTGGAGCAGGATCGTGGCCATTTATCATGGCTGGTCAGGTAGTAATGGAGCCGCGTTGGATCCGTCATAGGGAGTGGAGCAGTGCTGCGATCGTTACTGCGGCCTGTCAGGGAGTGGTGGAGCTGCACGGAATCCACCGCAGGAAATATAGCAGAATCGTGGCCGTGATTGTGGCCTGGGAGTGCAGATCTGTCGGCTGAAGTTCGGCAGTGGTCGGAGTCCGGCCACCGTAGAGGTCCGGACGAAGACTGTCTGCAGCCGTTGGAATCGAGGATGGAGCCCGGCTCCCACAGGAGTCCGGGCGAAGTCTTCCTGCAATCAAGGTTAAAGGCGAAGTCCGGCTCCCGCAGGAGTCCGAACGGGGCTTACCAGCAGTTGACGCTGAGGATGGAGCCCAGCTTCCGTAGGAGTCCGGGCGGAGCTGTCCTGTAGTCGATGTCGGCGGTGGAGCCCGGCTCCCGTAGGAGTCCGGGCGGAGTCTGCTTGCGGCTGAAGTTGTTGGCGTCGAGGATGAAGCCCAGCTCCCATAAGAGTTCGGGCGGAGTCTCCCTGCAATTAAAGTCAGAGGGAAGGTCCGGCTCCCGTAGGAGTCCGGACGAGGCCTACCAGCGGTTGATGCTAAGGACGGAGCCCGGCTCCCGTAGGAGTCCGGGCGGAGCTGTCCTGTAGTCGATGTCGGCGGCGGAGCCCGGCTCCCGTAGGAGTCCGGGTGGAGTCTGCTTGCAGCTGAAGTTGTTGGCGTCGAGGATGAAGCCCGGCTCCCATAAGAGTCCGGGTGGAGTCTCCCTGCAATTAAAGTCAGAGGGGAGGTCCGGCTCCCGTAGGAGTTCGGACGAGGCCTACCAGCGGTCAATGCTGAGGACGGAGCCCGGCTCCCATAGGAGTCCGGGCAGAGCTGACCTGTAGTCAATGTCGGCGGTGGAGCCCGGCTCCCGTAGGAGTCCGGGCGGAGTCTGCTCGTAGCTGTTGGAGTTGGCGTCGAGGATGAAGCCCGGCTCCTATAAGAGTCCGGGCGGAGTCTCCCTGCAATTAAAGTCAGAGGGGAGGTCCGGCTCCCGTAGGAGTCCGGACGAGGCCTACCAGCGGTCAATGCTGAGGACGGAGCCCGGCTCCCGTAGGAGTCCGGGCAGAGCTGACCTATAGTCGATGTCGGTGGCAGAGCCCGGCTCCCGTAGGAGTCCGGGCGGAGTCTGCTCGTAGCTGTTGGAGTTGGCGTCGAGGATGAAGCCCGGCTCCTATAAGAGTCCGGGCGGAGTCTCCCTGCAATTAAAGTCAGAGGGGAGGTCCGGCTCCCGTAGGAGTCCGGACGAGGCCTACCAGCGGTCGATGCTGAGGACGGATCCTGGCTCCCGTAGGAGTCTGGGCGGAGCTGACCTGTAGTCGATGTCGGCGGTGGAGCCCGGCTCCCGTAGGAGTCCGGGCGGAGTCTGCTCGTAGCTGTTGGAGTTGTCGGTGACGGAGCCCGGCTCCCGTAGGAGTCCGGCGGAGTTGTCATGTAGTCGATTCCACTGAGGACTTCGGCTGTGGGTATTTTATACCCAACATATCTTATTTAAAATGTTATGATGAAGCATGATTGAACATATTGATTTCATGATGCATTACATTGATTGATTTCGATACTACATGATTATATGTTTTATTATCAAAATTAGAATATGAAACATGATTTATGAAGAATTATGATATAAGAAACAATAAGAATTGACAACCTGACTATGTAAAGGACCCTGCCAATGGGGGCATGTACGTTGGCAATTGATTGTCCTGAGGGTTTATGTCGCCAGCGAGACCAGCGACATGTCACCAGAGAGACCAGCGACAAACCGCCAGCGAGACCAGCGGTTCCAAAGGACATGGCTGTCAGATGATTCGCAGCCTACCGCAAGCAGATACGCGGTATTATGACCCTGCCACAGGGAAAATGTGGTCATAGCTCATGGTTGACGAAAAGAAATTGAAGAACAAAAGAAATTGAAATCCCGAAAGAAACTTAAAATTTTGAAAAAAAAATGAATTTGGCATGAATTATATTGCATAATTGAAATTGATTTCGAATTGATGAACTCTATATGCTTATTTTCTATAAATGATTATTTACTTATATGCCTGATGAAATCTGTTGAGAAGTGATCGTTGCTTACTGGGTTGTCTAGCTCATTACCTCCTATTTTACTGTTTTGACAGATGTTGAAGAATTAAGATGATATAAGATATGAATGGAAGAGTAATCAGAAGCAGAATCTTCATACTTTTATTTTAGGTTGAAAGGCTTATTGAATTTGATGCAAAGCCTTTGAATCGTTGTTGAATTTATTGAGATATTAAAGAAAAAATTTAGGTCGTTATATTTTAGATTTAAATTATTGACTAATTATTTCGTTGTTGTTTTAGGATAGTATAATAAGATGCCTTGCATGCTTATGGGAAGAGTTTTCTATGAGTATGCGACGGTTGACATGACCCTCGATTCAAAATCTCGGGTCGGGGGCGTGACAAATATAGTGGTATCAGAGCATAAGTAGATGAATTATGAAACATAGAATCAGATATAGAATGGGTGTAAGTGGATAGACACCAGGGACATTATAGTGTAGATCTTTGATGATTGTAGTGGGAGAAATATTTATAAATTTTGATTAAACATTGAGATTATGTATGAAAGGATCATAATAGATTATAACATATAGAATTTGAAATATAATGGATGATCTATTGATCATGATATGATTAGTTAGATCTTGATCGAAAGTAATCACAAAAGGATTGATATAAAATTGTATTGTGCATTATGGTTATTAATTTGATCATTGGTTATTCAAGTGAATCGTAAGTTCAAATTCGATGCGAGAATAATATTATGATATTACTTCTAGTTGAGAGATTGACTATTATTGGCAAGATAAAGATTTGATAATAAAATATTATTCTAGAATGGGCTAAAAAAAATCTTTTATGATGCTTGATTGGAATATTTATCGAAATTAAATTTGGTATGTGGATTATATATAAAGTGGCATATTATGATGAATACATATTTGAAGATATTGCAAAGAAACCTATGTCTTATTGATGAAATTGATTTTGAGATTATAGGATATTCATCATACTGGAAGCTTTAATCATCATCCTTAGATCTAAATAATGGATCTTATTATGTCTCTTGGAGATTATATGATGTGTATGAAATTTTAATTTAAAGACTTCGTATCTAAGTTGATCAAGAGATTTTCTGATATTATTGTTGAGGTTGTTAATAAAAAATTGATATCTTCAGATTAAGATAAAAGATCTGATTTATATTTTATTTCAGACTAAGGGATCCATGTGAATTTTATAATTTAGAAATTTTGGATTTAAGAATTGATATGGAGTTCCTTTGCTTTTGTTAACGAGGTCCTTAATTGAATCTACTATTAAATGGAGATTTGATTTTTGAAGCTTGTATGATTGTTATGAAAGGATATTTGATAGATATTGAAGATTCTGATGATAGAAATTTTAGAAAAAAAATAACAATAATAATGATTTGAAATTCATATATATTCAGATTATGTCCAAATTTGATGGAGCATCGAAGAATTTTCTCGTTGATTTGACTTATAAAGATTTTTGGTTTGAAAATTATCAAATTGAATTGATATGAGAATTGAGATTTGATTCATATTGATTATAGTAAATCTATATGATGGTTTAAATATGATATTGGACTCAAGGGTTAATCAAGATTATTGTACACCAGTAAAGGTATGAATGAGAATCGAAAGTTAATCTTTGATTTCAATTGAAATTTGAAATTTTTGGATAAAGAAATAATTTGATCAAACTTTTTTTAGTGAACTTAAGAAATTTTGATTGTTAGATCAGAGTGCGCAGCGGAAGCATGGTAATCTGGACTATTTTGAGTAAGTCAGGAATGTTGACCCTTTGAGTTAAAGAATTATGATAGATGATATGGTTTGATACGAGAAATTTATTGATATTAGAAAGAATAATATTAAAAAAAATAATACAATAATAATTTGATAATGAATCGATTAATTAAGAGTTGTTAATGTTTAGATAAAGAAAATTGATATACTTACTTAGAATAGAGACATTGATTTTGATTATAAGAAAAATATAGTTTTGATTTAGATCAATTTTTGAGTTATTGATTTTTATTATAGAATGACTTAATGATAAAATTTGTTTCAAAAAAATAGAATATTTAAGAGTTTGAGGGTTTGAGTAAGAAAATTTCGATGACTAGAAATAGTGATATTGATTCAATCAACAATGATGATATTGATCTTTATGAAATGACTTAATGATGAAGTTGCATCGAGAAATAAAATATCAAAAATTCGAGAATGAGATTGAAATGAAAAATCTTTAACCTTTGAAAGTACGAATAAGAAAAAATATTTTTGAATTTTGATTGATTAGGATGTCATCATATGATTCATAAGAAGTATGTTTTTCCTATCGTATGATGGGTTGAAATTAAGAGTGGTAAATATTTTGAAATAAATAAAAAAAAAATGAATGATGATGATGAATGAAGTTCTTATGCAAAAATAGAGACATTGATTCACAAGAGATAGATTTGATTTTGATCTAATCATGAGGTATTGAATATAATTTTTTTTACAGGAAATGAGATCATAATTTCGAAATCTTGAAATATTGAAAATCTTTGAGATGTTGATTTTGATAAATAAGAAAATGAATGGTTCCATTTTAGATCGATGTTTGATGTACCAACTTTTTTCTTATGAAATGATTTAAGAATGAATTTATATCAAGAATTAGAATATTGAAATATTTGAGGATGAGATTCAAGTAAAGAAATACGAAGACTCAAGCAGAAAAAAATTTCGAGGATGAAATTTCTTCTAGAGGGGAAGAATGTGACGGCCCAACCCATGTAAGAATCCAAACGAAAAAAAAAAAATAGAAAAAAATAGGGAAGAAGACTCCCGAAGGGAGTCTTCTTCCTCCTCTCGTCGGCTCCCAATCAGAGTCGGAGATGAGTTCCCTCCGGCTCTATTTAAGGAGGAGAACCCTCCTCTCTCCTCTCATCGAGAAATCTCGGGGCAAAACGGCGGCAATCGCCGAAAATTCCTCACGGAGACCCGTCGCTGTGCCGTCCAATTTCTCGCCGGAAAAGCTTCTCCGGCGACGGAGGTAAGCCTCCTCCTCTTCCTCTCTTCTCCCCCTTCCTTCCCGTGCCGATGTGCACGCTCGCCGGCGACCGGAGTCGCCGAATTTTGTTGCGGAAGAATTTTCTTTTTTTGCCGTTTTACCGTCGCCGGTGGTCACCGCCGACCACCGATTTGGCCCTCTTCTAATCGGCGAGTCACCCCCTCCTGCCGACGGCCGCCCCACACCGGCTGCGCCACCGGTCGGCCACCCAATGAGGGGACCTCACGGTCCCCTGTTTCAGCCCAAAACAAGCCCACGGGAGAAGAAGAAAAGAAGAAGAAGGAAAAGAAAAAGAAAAAGAAAAGAAGAAGGAAAAGAAAAGAAAAAGAAAAGAAAAAGAAGGAGAAGAAAAAGAAAAAGAAAAAAAAAAGGAAAAGAAAAAAAAAGGGGAAAAAGAAGAAGAAAAATAATATAATAATAATAATAATAATAATAAATAGGATTTTCTCTTCTCTCTCTTCCGTGAAGGGAAAAAAAAAGAGAAAGAAAGAAAAGAAGAAAGAAAAAAATAAAATAAAATAAATTAATTTATAAATAATAAAATATAAGAAAGAGAGTTTCTCTCTCTTCCCTCTCTCTCTTCAGCCTGAACTAGTATTTTCTCTCTCTAGAATTGGACTTTCTCTCTCTAGAATCCTCTCTCTAGATTATTTCTCTCTCCTAAGATTTCTAGAATTTTGAGAAGAATGATGATGAATTTAAATGATCCTCGTGATGGATTTTTGATCCGTGATCGTCGGACGGTACACCGACATCTACTTTGATCAGATCAAGTATTTTTAGATTTTATTTCTCATGATCTTATTGAATTATCCACATGATAATCTTAGCATGATTTGATCTGATCGATCGAATTTGTTGAATCATATTGCCTGAAGAATCCAAGATGAATTTTCTCTCTCTAAAAATTTTCTCTCTCTAGAATTTTCTCTCTCTAAAGTCATTTTTCTCTCTCGATCGATTTCTCTCTCTTGATCGATTTATCAATGAGAAAATTCTTTCAATAGTCCTGATATGATTCTAATGAAGAATCCTGATCCATGATTTGTCAGACAGCGTACTGGCACCCACCTTAATCAGACCATGAATCTTTAGATTTGATCATCCATGATCTCGATCTAGCCATGACTTGATTTGATCATGTTGATTTCACCAATTGAGATATTGGACCAATCGTAATGTTGGATTGTGTCACCTGATCAGTTCGAATTGTACCTCATGAATTCTCTCTCTTCTGATTTTCTCTCTTTACTTGATTTTATAAAATTGATGAAGAAACCTCGATCCTATCACTTCGAATCCGATTTGATCTGATAGTCAAACTTTGGATCGTTTAGGTCCTAATTAGATTTTGATTAGATGAAATTAGATGATCAGATCCAGTCTAAACCGTTGAAATATAGTATTCGTATTCTTTCTAATTATTGAAATTGATTCTGTATAGAATTGTGGATGTTTGATCATGGGATATCGCGATATGATCTACGAACAGAATTTTTTGGAAAAAAATTTATAGAATTATGTGGATTTATTGGAGTGCGTTCGAGGTAAGTAATGTTTCACTTTTTTTAGATTTATCGACAAATTATAATGTATTTTTCTGACATGATTTGTGAAATGATGCATGAATTGGATGAATGATATTTTATTATGAAAATATCTTATTTAAAATGTTATGATGAAGCATGATTGAACATATTGATTTCATGATGCATTACATTGATTGATTTCGATACTACATGATTATATGTTTTATTATCGAAATTAGAATATGAAACATGATTTATGAAGAATTATGATATAAGAAACAATAAGAATTGACAACCTGACTATGTAAAGGACCCTGCCAATGGGGGCATGTACGTTGGCAATTGATTGTCCTGAGGGTTTATGTCGCCAGCGAGACCAGCGACATGTCGCCAGAGAGACCAGCGACAAACCGTCAGCGAGACCAGCGGTTCCAAAGGACATGGCTGCCAGATGATTCGCAGCCTACCGCAAGCAGATACGCGGTATTATGACCCTGCCACAAGAAAAATGTGGTCATAGCTCATGGTTGACGAAAAGAAATTGAAGAACAAAAGAAATTGAAATCCCGAAAGAAACTTGAAATTTCGAAAAAGAAATGAATTTGGCATGAATTATATTGCATAATTGAAATTGATTTCGAATTGATGAACTCTATATGCTTATTTTCTATAAGTGATTATTTACTTATATGCCTGATGAAATCTGTTGAGAAGTGATCGTTGCTTACTGGGCTGTCTAGCTCATTACCTCCTATTTTACTGTTTTTACAGATGTTGAAGAATTAAGATGATATAAGATATGAATGGAAGAGTGATCAGAAGCAGAATCTTCATACTTTTATTTTAGGTTGAAAAGATTATTGAATTTGATGCAAAGCCTTTGAATCGTTGTTGAATTTATGGAGATATTAAAGAAAAAATTTAGGTCGTTATATTTTAGATTTAAATTGTTGACTAATTATTCCGCTGTTGTTTTAGGATAGTATAATAAGATGCCTTGCATGCTTATGGGAAGAGTTTTCTATGAGTATGCGGCGGTTGCCATGACCCTCGATTCAAAATCTCGGATCGGGGGCGTGACAGAGTTTTTCATCTTTTCTTGGCATCTAGTTCAGATCCCTTCAGTTCGGTGTCAAAGGTTCGTACTACAGTATTTCATTCTTCAAGATCTAGAAGAAAGAGATTCAGATCCAAGCTAAGGAGCGAGGTCTGTAAGGTACTAGCACTCCAATGGCCTCGGTGCTTCGATAAGATCGTCTCTATATGGATACCAGCAGAGTTCGAACGCTCGCACGGCTACAATGGAAATCTCGGGCATCCGCAGGATCCGATCCGAATAAGAAAAAGGAAAGCGGTTAAGGTAATCAATTTCTATTCCTCTTCTGATTTTTACTTTTCAGATCTAATATATGTGATTTTATTTCATGCATAAGAACTAGATCCACGTGTTTTATGCTTTAGATTAGATCCAAGATGCATTAGATTAAATTGTTTAATCTATACGTTAAAATTTTGATTTTTGAAAAATCTGCATGGAAACATGTAAAACACCTAATTAATCTAACAAAAAGAACAAAAAAAAAAATAAAATTGAAGTTCATGATCAAAATTTTTTTATTATAGGAATTCTGAGGTAACTTGATGTCATGCTGTAATATTATATAATGATTGTAATAACTATATGAAAGGCAAAGGAAAAGAACAAGAGAAATTTAGGTCCCAAACTCTTGTTGTGCCAAAATTTAGTTAGATTTAAATGAATATATTTTTTTATTTAGCCTCTATTATCCTATTCATTAATTAGCATAACACCATGATATATTGATCGAATGTCTTATTTTTATTGTATTGTGTTACAAAATGTTCTAGCTAGGTATTTTTGTTTTATTTTTTACTATTTTGTGCATACAACATGCTTCATTTTGATGTACTGTTGTTTACAGGTTATGCTACCTTTTTTTGATTACGTATACGCATTATTAACTTTCTTAAATAAGAGAGCACAAAGAGACAGCTGACATGGTAGCTGAAATTGAGGATGCCTTTTTGGATGAACAAAAAATGAGAACAGAATATTATTGGAAAGTAAAAAAATAATAATTTTTAAAAAAAAAAAGCAAAATTCTGAAAGTGACCTTGTTCTGGTTATTTGTTTTTTTTTTTTTTTGATAGACTTTATGACTTTATTCATGATAGTGGTCCAAGTATAACGACCACCAAATAACTATCAAAATAGCCAAAGATATGTTGCCGTACGTGAAAACAAAACAACCCCAACGGAGAATGTCTCAAAAGTACATGCGCACCTTTGCCAAAAAAAAAAAAAAAAAAAGTACATGCACACGAACAAAATATGTACATACTCACCTCAGCTGCTGTGTAGAAGACACTACGGCCATCCCAGGAGCATGCCTAGTAGAAGGGAACATGGGTTGCGTGGTGGACAACGTGCAAGGCAGAACGGAGAACGCAGGCAACCACTACATGTGTCAAACTTTTTACAATACATAGATTGACTTTTATATTGAATTTAGCTCTAATTACTCTGTCTAGTTTTTTTTTAAATAAGAGGTATGCCACATCAAAATCTTTTTTGAAATTTTTTTTTTTAATTTTATCGATCCATTTTAAAACTCAAATGATAAAATTTGGGCTTGATTGCTCAATACATACATGCTCTCAAGAGACTATGCTGCATCATTGAGCTCGGATTGTCATCTTATTTTTTAGAAAAAATAAAAGATCATCTCGATTAGAAATTACATAACTAAATTATGATCTTCAAAAATTTTGACATGCGATTTAGCTTTTTGATGTAGCTAGATTTTACCCCTTGGAAACTATCCAATTTTTTTCATAATGGATAAAATAGTAATTATCAAGTCTAATAATCCTACTGAATCAAAGAAGGATCACCCCCACAAGAACTACAAAAAGTCTAATGTTTTTGGTTTCCCACTACTCAAATGACTGAACCAAAGCAAAAGATGCCTTGAGTGCTGAATGTGGTTTCATCTTATTAGGACCTACATGGATGTGTGTTTAGACTCACATCAATTATGCATGGTATAGATCTTGAGTATATATGCAAGATCAAATATTCTAAATAAAAATTTCTTCGAGATACCCATTTTGGGAGAGATCCAGAGTTATTACAACTAGTATCAAAATTAACTGAGCCAATGGTCCATATAGACTAGGGGATAGCATTAATCATAGGTTGGTAGTAGTATTTGTGTCATGCCTCTGGTCCGATATTGGAACCGGAGGTCGCAGCAACTGCCTCATACTCATGGAAAACTCTCTCCACAAACATACAAAGCATTTCAAATACTATATCAATACATCACAATAAAATTCATAATAAATTAAGTCCAAAATTTAACTAACTAAAATCAACTTTAATCTCTCATAAAATTTCAACAATATTTAGAGGATCTTATATTAGTTCAACTTCAAATAATAATCCTATAAAACATAATAATAAGTCTATATTTAAACTCGGTTGATACTATTGTCAAAGCAGTACCCATGTCTATAAGTAAGAATCTGAATCTGAAAAGAAAAGAGAGATAATGAGTTTGATAGTCCAATAAATGATGAATATTTCAACAAGATATTTCAGATATTATCATAAGATATGATGTTAAAAAATAGTATCATGAATAAATATAAAAATATATTTTATACTTTCTTAATTAAATCAAATATTTTAATATTTATATACATGCATAATCATAAATCTAATTTGAATCAAAACACATAAAGCTCAATAGCCTAAACTATGACCACACTTATCTCGGTGGCAAGGCTAGAATAGAAACAGTGAGCTAAAATAGAGTACTAATACATAAACCCCATTTGTAGGATCTAGAATCTAATGCACAATCTCCATTGGTAGGGTCCAGAGTCCAATACACAATCTTCATTAGTAAAATCCAGAGCACCAATGCATAATCCTCATTGGTAAGGTCCAGAACATAGTTAGACTGAGAGCACAAAATCGGATCAATATCAAAGTACTTTTGTAAGATAACATATATATCATAATTTCATGTATATTCCATAATAAATTCATTAACCATAATATTTCAAAATTTTAATTTGAAAATTACTTTCCATTCAAAATATAATTTCTTAAATCATGCATAATTTTAGAGACTAATTATTTATTTTTAAAATAAATTATGAAATATCTCGAAAAGATGATTTCATTACTTACCTCTGTAGAACATTAAATGAATAGATTCAATCAATCCTGAGCATCCTTCAGAACCTATTAAGTCATAATTAATAAAAATTCTAAGTTCTGATACCCTCATGAGGTTGACAAAAGCAGTAGTGTCCAATATCCCAAATAGTCGAATCGAGATAATTTTATTAGATCATGATTGGAATAAAAAATAAATGATCAATAGAGATCAAAGATGATCAAATCTATAAGTATTTAATAAAAATCAAAGTAGAGATTAGTACCCCCATTGGCACTCAAAGATCAATTTGATCAAGTAGCTTTATCTAATCCGGATCACTTACAATATAATGATCTAATAGAGACCAATAAGAATCATATCTTGCGATGATCGGATGGTATGGGCATATTATTCGACTGACAGAATGGTTCAAAATCCCTTACTAGAATCAACTCAGATTCAAAATAATAGGTTGGGTTCACTAAATTCATAAATCATATAGAAAGAGAATATCAGAAGGGAGAAAAATTAATAAGATGGAACATGGCAATCAGACAACACTGCTCGATATTTCGATTAATCTGATCAAGATGATTTAATCAAATAATGATTGAACTAGTATACAGATAGTTCAACAAAAGTCATAGATAATCAAATATTATGATATTCAGATCTGATCAAGATAGGTAGTGACATACTGCTCGATGACCATAGATCAGGATCCTCTTTATTAAGATCAAATTAGAATCATTGAAAGATAATCTTTTATTGAATTAATCATAGATAAAGAAATACAAGATGAGAGAGAAAGTCTATAGAGAGAGAAAGTAAAACTTTTTAGAGAGAGAAAGTAGGGCTGCAAGCTAAAAGAGAAGAGAGGAAAGGAAGAGAGAGAAACTCTCTCTTTTTTTCTTTGCTTTTCTTTTTTTTCCTTTTTTTTTCTTTTTCTCTTTTTTTCTTTTTCCTTTTTTCCTTCTTGATGGAATAGGGGACTCACGTTTCCTCATTTCCTCTCTAAACAAGAGACCTCCTGTCGATCGTGGCTATGGCCGATAGTGACCGAGGCCATGGTGATGCAGTCGGAGTTTCTTTCTCGATAATTGGCGGTGACATATGGTGCTAGAAAAAGGAGAAAATGATAAAGTTCTGGATCTAAAAATAGGAGATTCTTCTGGGTATTGTTTTGACCAAATCACAGCCGATGGATGGGGTCTAATGCAAGAAAAGAGAAGGGAAAGAAGTTGAATATCTTACTTAAGGTTTCCAATGAGCCTTGGTGATGGTCTTTCCAGTGAACATCATGAATCAAATCCATGGTTCTAAAGAAAATAGGGGAGAAGGGAGGCCAAGATTGGATGATTGATCTCGTAGGAGTGTTTAAGCCCTTAAATAGATGCCAATGAAAGGAATTAGAGATCAAAAGCAATTTGATTCCAAATTGAATTAGGATCCTATTAGTCGGAGAAATATAGAAGGAGAACTCCTTCCACTGTAATTTCTAGCTTCCTATGAATTTCCAATGCATGTTGGCTATTTCATTTTTTTTTATTCTGCTTTGAGGTTCGGGTTGGGGTATTACAATTTATGATCAAATTTGATTTGGTCAAGCCATGGACAAACCATCCATTGTGCTTCTTCTTTCACAACTCATCCATTGGATCATGCCCCACACATATCTTGAAGCATCTTGACCTTCCTCATTCATCAAGCTGCATAGATCTCAAAGCAATGATTGTAGGATCCTTAGACTACATGATGTTGTAGAAAGATAAAATCCTTCATAAGAAGATTGTAGGATCGATTCATCATTGCATTTTGTTTGCATATTTGGTTGGAAAGATGCACACTAAAATTTTTTCTAGAAAGACACCTTCTATTAATGTGATCCTCCATGAGACTATACAAACCTTCCAACTTGGTGAAAGTTTATGTTGTGAGAAAGAAAAAGAGGGTCATCAAATGCTTATGATCTATGTCACTCCCTTGATGCAACAGAATTGACATTAACATTTCTTGTATATCTCATCTTTCTTCTCCTCCTACTTGTATATATTAATTGTACTCAATAATAATTGGGATAAGTATTTCACTTCCTCCATTTGCCCCTCAAAAAAAACACTACTATGGCTGGTAGAAGACACAACATCACAAGAGTTTTCATAGGATTGGCAATTCTCATTGCTCATGAAGCAGTTTTTGTACATGATGCCTTTCTTTGCCTACATGAAAGAATAGTTTCGCGTTGCAACAAACCAAACTTATAGCAATGGTGGTAGCTATCACCATATAATAGAAATACCAATGATTGTTTGACCATCGCCAGAAGAATTATCCATTACTTTAATATACACATATATACCGATACATATAATAGCTATAACAAGTGATATTAGTGATTACAAATCATCGCCACCATCACAAAGTTACTTATACTAATAGTTATCTAGTAATAGTTTCTAATGATGCCATCTATTGCCACAATTTACTAACCATTGATATAGATTTTATCAATGATTTTCATTATTTTTGACCTTTGTTTTAATCACTGTATAAACCATTGCTGTTGTAGTATAGGATGTGTGCACATGAAACCCCTACCACAATATCAATCACAATATAGTGCAAGGGACTAATGTCATGCCCGAAACTCAACACCCAGATCGGACACATGATGGCCACACACTCCATAAAGCAAGGACTTAAAGAATATGCAAAGCCTATCTTTTTATCAATACATAATTATATCAATCCAACTTGCACAGTGGTAAAAATATATTCACTAGTATTTTATTTAATAAAAAAATAAATTCTCCAGACTAATAAGAAATAAAACAAAGGTCCAAACAATTTGTTTATTTAAAGACAGCTAAGTAGGTAATACCTAAAATCCTATGCTCCTCACTGATCGGTCCCAAGCTCCATAGTATCTTCTAAATCTAAAAAAATATATAAAAAAAAATGAGCTTTACAGGCTCAATAAGTTATCAATACCTCTAAGAGATCAAGCAAGCATAATTAAATTTTTTTGAAATATAACAATTGACAATAATAGATACGTATACCAACATAATTTTAATTTTTAAAATATGCCATGCATATAGTATAACATAAAATCCTCTCTCAGTCTTCAATGACTCTGACCATGATCAGCTATGTGATAAGATCAAGAAAAGACTAGCTCCTAAATATAGAACATCTAATCCATCAGTATGTACCAGTGATCAGTCCTACCAGTTAGGCCCAGAAGAAAACTAGCTCTGATTCATATGACAATGATTAGTCCCATGATAGGGCAAAAAGATTATTCTTAAAAATAAACATGCGATGCATCAATGTGTGTGAGCGATCAGCTCTGACTAGTTAGACCCAAAAAGACTAACTCTACTAGCGATCAGCCCCAACTGACTAGGTCTAAGAGAAACTAGTTTCTGATGTGTGGCTAACAATCAATCCTATTGGCTAGATCCAGATCATAGTCTAACTAGAGAGTTTTTCTCATAATTTTATCATAACTAATTTCTTATAAATAATCATATTTATTTTTATAATAATATCAAATCAAATTTTTCACATCTCATCTCCAGAAACAAGAGAATAATTTTATTCAAAATATGTTCGAGAATAAACAATTATAATCTTATTTCCAAAGGTTATGCAATATTTAAATAAGAAAATCATCTCATTTTAAATTTTGTAATCATGCTAAGATGACACCATGCTTAATCCATAATTTTGAATTATGTTTCATGCATAAAATATATATTTTCAAACTTTATAATTTTTAAATATTTTAACAATTTTTATGTACAAAATCTAATTTTTAAAATATATGATTATGCACTAAAAATTCAGAGATAAAAGAAAACTTACAGCCTTAGATCAGTCTGGTCCAAAATTTACAACCTTCGACTCGTGGCTCAATATCTTATGCTTATCTGACATTGAAAGCTTTAATCAAATAATTTAAAAATATTCTTAGCCTTTAATAGAGAAAAATTAGGGCAAAGAGAGAGAATCTCGATCCAAGTTATGATTTAGGTCAAATCATGAGATAAATATAAATGTCTTGGATTGATCTAGATTCAATTAGATTGGGGTCTGATCAATGGGATGGTCTCACAAAAGAATGGCTTTCCCTTTGCCCCCTTTTTTTCTTCCTTTTTTTTGCTTTTTTTTCCTTTTTCTTCCTTCTTCCTTTCTGCTTCCTCTTCTCCTTTCTTTCATGGAATAGAGGTTTTGCATCCTCTTTCCCAAATCAAAAGAGGTCTTTCTCCCAACTGGCAACCCCTATGGCCAAAGAAGCAGACCCTAACAGTGACAACCGACTTGGTCTGATGACCAGCAGCAGCTAACAGCATTGGAAAATCAAGAACAAGATGTGAAAAAATAGGAAAAATTAATCATTAGGATTTTTAAGAAATATTCTGCAAAAAAATCAGCAAAATTTGGTCCGATGACCAGCAGTAGCCAATAGCATCAGAAAATCAAGAACAAGATGTGGAAAAATAGGGAAAATTCATCAGGATTTTTAAGAAATATTTAGTAGAAAAATCAGCAAAATTTGAGGGAAGATGATTGAAGAGATTTACCTAGTCTTGGATGGAATTTGATCTGATTTTCGATAGCCAAAGCAACATCAAACCACCAGTATATCAAGAAGCAATTAGAGAAAAGGGGCAGCCGAATGATAGTGATTTTGGTGAAGAACAATCTAAGGGATTGAGGCCTTTAAATAGACCTCCAAGAGAAGTATTAGAGTTAGATTTCAACTTGAAATATTGGTGTTTTTAGGATTCTCAATCGGAAAGAACTCCTTTGAGAACTCTTTCATGAATATTCCTAGCTCCCATGATAATTCCAGCTTTTTCCTAGCACGTGTACATCACGTGCTGGCCTTAAGAACCCTTTCTCTCTTTTTTATTTATTTTAGAGCTGCTTTAAGATCTGTCTATGGGATTGGGGTATTACATTCTTCCCTCTTAAAAAAACTTTTATCCTTAAAATTTTTCTTTCATGTGCTCTCAGAAGATAGGAATTCACAATTCTAATCTCATCCTCAACCTTTTGATCTTCTTAATCATTTTATAAAAGAGAGATTAATGCCTCAAGAGTTGATCTGAATTAGAATCATTCATTTCTTATAATCAAAATCAATATCTTAGTTCTAGATAAGGATATCAATTTTCTCGCCAAAAACTTCAACTACTCTTGACCTAATCAATCTATCATAAGATCATGAACAAACTTCACTATACTCTCAGTAATTGAATATTCAAGTATAAAATCTAAGATCGATAAATAATCTCACATAATTTTTTATGGATAGAGAAACATGAGCTTCAATTCTAGAAGAAAAAAATGTATCGCTAAATATTCAAAATTTCATATCAAGAATCAATGCTCTACTTATCCTAGACTCAAGATGCTAAAAATTTTCTTAGCATAATAGATAGGAGACCTGCTTATGAAAATTATATAGCGACATCCAAAATTATCCAAAAATCAAAAATATTATCCTTTCCATCATCAACAAATTTTTGCTTTAAGGAATGTTAATTCATATCATCTATCATAATTTTTTTAACTCAAAGAATCAATATTGTTGACTAGCTTAAAATAATCTAGATCACTGTACTTTCGCTATGCATTCTAATTTAAACTATCTTAGATTTATGAAAAATTTTGATCAAAATATTACTCTATACAATAGATAGAAAAGATCAAAAATTTTAAATTCCAAATAAGCCAAAGATAAACTTCCGATTCACATCCCCAATTTTGCCTGAAGCACAACCATCTTGATTAATCCTTGAGTCTAATAACACATTCAAAACCAACAAATAGGTTTTCTATAACCCAATATGAATTAATTCTCTTATCAATTCATTTAGGTAATTCCAAATCAAAATCTTGTATGTAAAGTCAATAAAAAAATCTTTTGATGCTTCACCAAGTTACGACTTAAATCAAAACATATAAGTAAAATTGACTCCATCATTTCTTTTAGAATTTCTTTCATCTAGATTTTTAACATCTTTCAAATACCTTCCATAATTATCATGCAAACCATTCAAAATCAAATTCTGCATACTATACCAGATTTTATTAAGAACCTCAATAAGAAGGGCAAAGAAACTCTAGATCAATTTGTAAATCAAAATTTTAAATTATAATTTTATATGTGTCCCAAAATCTCAATAAGAACTTTTATTTTGATCCACAGGTAGCAATCAAGGATTTCACTAGCAACCTCAACAATAATGATAGAAAATTTTTCGATCAACTTAGATACATAGTCTTTGAATTGAAGTTTCATATATATCACATGGCCTTTGATAGGCACAAATAAGATCTATTATTTAGATCTAAAGAAGGTAATTAAAGATTCTATTAATGAATATTCTACAATCTCATAATCAATTTTTTGAATAATAAATAGACTTCTTTGTAATATCCCAAACTATTTATTTTTTTTTTTAATTTCTAAAGTAAACTTCATATATGATCAATATTCCACTATAAACCTCAAAGAATATTCTAATCAAATATTATAAAAGATTGTTGCTCCATGAATTGATTTTGATGATTATAAAATATTTGAGGAGATTATTAATGATTTTGGCTTGAAAAAAGATTTATTGTATTTCAGGGATAAAATCATAATTTTATCAAATTCTAATTTGAAAGCCTCAAGAGTAAGAACAGAAGATTTGTGATCTATTAGAGGTAATTTCATATTTTTTGGATGTATATTTTGAAAGAAAATCAAGTTTAAAGAAAAGAATCGACCCCTAGGTCGAACCCTATCAAAAGGAGCTGAACGGCATGCTATTTTTGGCTGGCACACCCAAAAGGGATGACCCCAGGGTTGACCTCTATTGTCTATACAAGTCAAAGATATAGAACAGTCACTTTCTGTTCTGCACCATAGAGGTCGATCCCTGGGGTCGACCCCCTATGCAGGGGACGACCCTAGGATCGACCCCTGTGTCGGAAAATCTCTGTAACAGTTAGTTTTCAGCCTATTTTGACTATATTTAATACTCATTTAAAGCTCTCCAACGGCTCTAAATCTGTCCAGATTTTTTTCTAGCATCTATTGAAGATATAAAGATACTTAAAAGAGGAAAAAACACAAGAGATTCAAGCATTCATTTCAGTCCTAAGCAAAAAACCCTCTTTAAGCAAAAGAAGCTTTCATTTCAAATTCACCAACCCCTCAAGAGCTCATTCAAGTCTTCAACAATCTTGAAAAAAATTAGAAAAGCTTCTTCCTTGTTGTGTAAAATATACTTAAAATTTTATTTGCTCATTAAAGGAGCTAAACTTATATTTTTTTATCATTAACTCTTATACTCTGTTTCTGTCTTGATCTTTAATTTTGGAAGGATTTCAAAACTTGGATAAGTTGATCCGAACCTTGAATCAAATTATATTGGATTAGCTTGTATCCAAAAAATAAATGTTCTAGCTTGGGATAGCTAGAGTCGAAGATACCGATGTTGTATTCTTGTTGAATATATTTTAGTGGATTTAAATTCTCAAGTAGGAGCTTGGGGAGTGGATGTAGGTACAAGATTGACACCGAACTACTATAAATCTTGATTGTTTATGGTATGCTTACTTGCTCTCTATTTAAATTTCTTTATTTTCTTGCATTCTTGCATCTCATTTCTACACTTTGCTTAAATCACTTACAACATATAACTTATTTATTATTACTTAATCCTTGTGGTTTTAAATTAATTTTAAAATTTTAAAAACCCAATTCATCCCCCCTCTTGGGTTGCATAGCTGGGCAACAAGTGGTATCAGAGCTCGGTGCTCTAGTCCTACTTTGATTTAACCATCAAAGAGCTAAAGATCTATGACAACTTAAGTTGGTGCTTCACTAACCGAATGGCAGTCCACAAACCGACCTTCACTTTTCAATGGGTCAAACTACACCTATTGAAAAGTTCGGATAAAAATTTTTATTCAAGCACTTGACTATGATATGTGAAGTATCATAGTTAATGGATCACACATACCCACTAAGATAATTGATAGTGTAGAATCAACCAAATCCGAAAGAGAATGGGATGAGGTTGATAAGAAAATAGCTCAACTCAATACAAAAGCCATGAATATTTTATATTGTACTTTAGATGCTAATGAATTTAATCGCATTTCAACATGCATGTCGGCTAAGAAAATATAAGATAGGTTAGAAATAACACATGAAGGCACTAATCAAGTTAAGGAATCAAAAATTAACATGCTTGTGCACAAATATAAACTCTTTAAAATGGAGCATGATGAATCAATAACTGAAATATTTTCTCATTTTATGGATATTATTATTGGTCTAACAAGTCTTGATAAGTCTTATTCTAATAGTAATCTTATAAGAAAGATTCTTAGATCTTTACCAAGGACTTGGAAGGCCAAAGTAACCATAATCTAAGAAGCCAAAGATCTGAATATTTTATCCTTGGAGGAGCTTTTAGGATCGCTAATGATACACGAGCTAAGCACGAAACAACATCAAAAAGAAGATATCCAAAAGAAGAGGACAATCGTCCTCAAATCTACTGCTCAACTCGATGAAAAATTCGATGAAACAGAAAATGAAGAGCAAGATAAAGAAATAACCCTCATCACTAGAAAGTTTAAAAAAATTTTAAAGAAAAGAAAATAAGGGATGAGGAAGAGGCCACCTACAAAAGGAGAGCATAGCAAAGAGAAGGATAAGGAGCAGTTCTTTATTTGTTATGAATGTAAAAAGCTGGGGTACTTTAGGTCTGAATGTCCACAACTTAAAAAGGATCCCAAGAAGTACAAGAAAAAAGCTATGGTGGCTACATGGAGTGATAGTAATAAGTCAAATTCTGAAGAAGAAGATTCATATGAACAAGCCAACTTGTGCCTTATGGCACATGAAAATGAGGTAAATACTGAAATTCCTAATGACTTTACTTTTAAAAAATTTCAAAAAGTATTTTATGATCTAGTTGATGATCTAAAGAAGTTAGGGGTAAAGAACAAAGAATTAAAATCAAAGAATCAATCTTTACTAAAAGAAATGAGATTATTTCAAATAAAAAATTAGTCTTGACACAAGAAAATTTGAATTTAAAAAATAAAATTGCTAAGTTAAAATCTATGATAGAAAAGTTCACTCAAAGTTCAAATAAACTTAAAATGATACTTGATAATCAAAAGGTCATTTATGATAAAGCCGGTCTTAGCTACAACCCTTTAAAGAAACAAAAATTTTTGAAAAATATCTTTGTGAACTCATCAAGCAACAAGTTTTCAAATATTACTTACTTTAAATATGGTAAAGTAGGACACAAATTCTATACATATTTCGCTAACAAATCTGAAAATTCTAATGTGAAGAAAATATGGGTTTCAAAAGGAACCATTGTGACTAACCAAAAAGGATCCAAGAAAACTTGGATACCTAAAGTCAAAACTTAATTTTTGTATATAGGTGTGTCTTGCATCCCAAAGAACAAATCAAAAATGGTATCTTGATAGCGGGTGCTCAAGACATATGACTGGTAATGAATCTCAATTCATCACACTTAATGCAAAAGATGGAGGGATGGTCACCTTTGGAGACAATAGCAAAGGAAAGATCATCGGTATAGGTAACATTGGTATCACTCCCTCCAAATATATTAAAAATATTTTATTAGTAGATGGTTTGAAATATAATCTATTAAGCATTAGTCAATTCTATGACAAAGGGTATAAAATTATTTTTGAATCTTCATTATACATAGTAACTAGTCCCAATGATGAAGGCACTAAATTTGTTGGGCATAGACATGGTAATGTTTATATGGTAGATTTGAATGATCTTTTCAAGATAAACATACAATGCCTAGTAGTCTTGAATGCTAAAATTAATGAGACTAGTTGGCTTTGGCACTGTAAGCTTGCACATATTAGCATGCATTCACTTTCAAAACTTATTAAAAAAAATTGGTTATCGGTTTATCTAAATTGAATTTTGAAAAGGATAGAATTTGTGATGCATGCCAACTAGGTAAACAAATAAAAATCTCATTCAAATCCAAAAATATTATTTCAACTTCTAGGCCATTAGAATTATTGCATATGGATTTATTTGGACCCACTAGAACTACTAGTTTAGGTAAAAAATAATATGGTTTTGTAATTATTGATGATTTCTCTCATTTTACATGGGTTTTTTTTTTGGCAATAAGGATGAAACTTTTCATGTGTTCTCAAAATTTTATCGAAAAGTTACTAATGAAAAAAGTTTTTCAATTCAAAATATTCAAAGTGATTATGGAATCAAATTTAAAAATTAAAATTTTAAAAAATTTTGAGATGAAAAAGGTATTGACCATAACTTTTCAGCACCTAGAACATCCCAACAAAATAGAGTAGTAGAAAGAAAAAATAGAATCCTTGAAGAAACGGCCCATACCATGCTATGTGAAAGCAACCTCCCAAGATACTTTTGGACGGAAGCAATTAATACGGTATGTTACATTTTAAACCATACTTTAATTAGATCAATTCTAAAGAAAATACCCTATGAACTTTGAAAAAGAAGAAAATCCAACATTGCATTTTTTTCATATTTTTGGTTGTCGATGTTTTATTTTGAACAATGGTAAAGAGAGATTAAGAAAGTTTGATGCAAAATTCGATGAAGCTATTTTTCTTGGTTACTCCTCTTCTAGCAAAGTTTTTAGAGTTTTCAACAAAAAAACTTTAGTAGTAGAGGAGTCAATACATGTTATTTTTGATGAGACTAATGATCTTCCTTTAAGAAAAAGTGAAGATATTGATGATGTAGATCCTCTTATAGAAGGGATGAAGGAGCTCACCCTAAAAGACTCAACAATTCAAAATGAAGAAGAACATGAAAATAAATAAGAGGATGAAGGTGAAGAACAACAAGAATGACCTCAAGGTACAAATATTCTATCCATAGAGTAAGAACTCATTCTTCACTTAGAGATGCATACAATTATTTTGCATTTATTTTTTATTTTGAACCTAAAACCATAGATGAAGCTGAAAAAGATTATAATTGGATAAATGCAATGCAAGAGGAACTTAATCAATTCGAAAGAAATAATATATGGACTTTAGTATCAAGACATAAAAATTATCCAGTAATTGGCACAAAATGGATATATAAGAATAAATTAGATGAACATGATGTTGGGAATAGTGTCTCAAAGCCAATCGTAAGCCTGTTGACAGTTGTGCTACTTTTGTATTAGTACATAAATTATAAATAAATAAAAGTTATTTTGATATTTTTTCCTCACAAATTGTTTCATCTTCTAATGAACTCCTGTGTTGTGGTGAAGTTCTTAAGACTATTTAGACTCGACAAAGGAGATTTGTCGTTTAGTCCTTAAACCTGTTCGTGACCAAATGATACGTTGTTACCAAGGACAACAACGTTTATCGAGCATAGGTCATTGTGTGCCATATGGGTTGGTTGTCCTCTTAACCAAAGAGTGTAGAGACACTGATATGGTATACAGGTGAGATATAAGGGTACATCTGCACTGAACGTGACCGACTCCGGAGCTATTTCTGCTGTCAAGATTTACTCCGATGGGATATGGGTATAACTATCCCTCTGACTTGAGACCGCCATGGTGACTTGCAAGCAACTCACTGCACTTAGACACTGGACTACCTAAATTTCTAATTCAGTGACGGAAGGTTGCTGGGTGTAGTCAAGTACTTGACTTGTCGGTGCGTATGTCAAGATGGGATTGACCACTCCAGTTCAGGAGCTGTGTACAGTCATGTTTCAATTTAGCAAAATCTTGATTAGGGTAGTCCTAGTGAGGAGTCACAGGACTGATTGAGTTGAGCACAACTCGGATGATCTAATCAGGGTTGACAGTTTAACCCTGAGTTATCCTAAACACAGGGGTCAAAAGGGATGAATTATACAGTAACCATATTCATGTAGGTTCTGAATATTGTGATTGTGACTATTCGATCTATCCGGACGTCGGGTACCATTGCTAGATGGTCACTTCGATTAGTACAAGAATTGGTTCCTGTGCTACCGGCTTAGGTTTGAACCTGCGGGGTCACACACATTAAAGGTTCCTATCTGATCTGATGGCTGATGAAGAGTCTTAATGTTCATGGACTATGAGTCCTACGTGTCTGAAACTATGTAATCAAGAATCAGGATTCTCTGATCACGAGTCTCACACATTTTGGGTATCGGGGTCAAGAGTCCCACTGGTTTGGGACTCTTCGATCAAGGTTTCATATTGATGGACTTTGATGCCCGATTGCCCATCGAATTTGGACTCAATATTTATGAGAAGTTTTATTAATGATTTGATCACTAATTAACTCAATTTGATTGAGTAATTATTTTTGGATCAAGTCCAATTGAATTGGATTCAGTTGGGTTTGACCCGATTAGGTTAAATGTTGACCTAATCGTCGAGATGGTTTGGTCCCTGATTTGATCAGGGGTTGGGCTTAGTCAATTTCTGATTTGATTAGAATTTTATTGAGCCTAATTAAGCTTAATTAAGTTGGATTTAATTTAGTCTAATTGTGCTTAACCTCTTTTGATTAGGTTGGTTCAATTAAGATCAAACCACCATTTGAATTTGAATCCCTGCACCACCTTAAATCTCTGCATCCATTTGAATTCACGAGAAGAAACTTCTCATGAATTTTTTCTCATGCAAAGCCCTCCTCACGCCCACTCTTGTGTGCCAATCTTTGGATAAAATTGATTAGTTAGCCATTCAAATTCAAAGCATGTTTGAATTTGAATGGATAACTTATCTCTTGCGCCTACATGACCTTATCCACTTTAGCGCCCCATATCTCACACGAGAAAGAGTTTCTCGTGAAACCTTTCTACACATAAAGCAGCCTCGCACCTTCTCTTCTCACGCCCAAGTGGATAGGGATGAGTTGGTTTGCATTTGAATTCAAACTTGATTTGAATTCAAATGTATAACCACTTGTCTTTATCCTCTCAGGCGGATAAGACACGTTTTGAACTATTTTAAAAGAGATAGGGAGGTGGGGCGTGTGTAGAAAAATTTTGAGAAAGAAAGTGGGGCGTGAGGAAGCCTTGTGCATGAGGTGAAGGTCCAAAACCTTTCGAGAAAAAAAAAAATTTGGGCGCAAGATTTTCAATGTGTTCCCTAGGGTTTCAGCCTGGGGTTCGAGAAGTGAGTCAGTGAGCTACGAGTGTCGTGAGCCCACCAAATTCAAGGGAGAGAATCATCTACCTCTCAAGCATGTTTCCTGATGATCCAAAGTATCTGTGGAATCGATAGACATCGATCGAAGGAGTTCGATCAGCATCGACTGTCAAAAGGGCTCTACAACGAGCAAGCACTCGTGAGGAGCCGATCAAATCGGGAGCCTCATGTGCATGATCCGCAGAGGCCAGATGTACTATGTGGCTGTGTTGCAATGATCAGAGCCTCCCGATGGTGATTAGATTGTGGTGATCGACTACCCGCATAAAGGTATTGTGTTCTGAACACAGAACAGTAAATTATTTACTGTTCAAATTTAAATATCAAATTTAAATGCATGCATGCTGTATATCAAATCTAGATCCTAGTGTAGGATAAATATATGTTAATTAATTAGATTAATTAATTATTTTCATTATAAAATAGTAATTTTAAAAAAGTTTTAAAATTACTATTTTACCCCTGCACTCAAATTTCGCTTAAAATGGTATCAGGGCAGGTTCTAAGATATGATATATAAATTTGTATGCATAGATTAAGTTGTAATCTAAAAGTTTAAATTTAAAATTTGAAATTCAAATTTTAAAATTTGAATTTTGAAAGTTGTTCAAAATTCAAAATTTAAAAGTTTGAAATTCAAAATTTGAATTTTAAATTTTGAATTTTGAAATTTGAAATTCAAAATTCAAAATTCAAAATTTTAAAATTCAAAATTTGAAATTTGGTTGAAATTTCAAATTTAAAATTCAAAATTTAAAATTTGAAATTTGAAAATTAAAATTTTAAAATTTGAAATTTGAAATTTAAAATTTATTTGAAATTTAAAATTCAAATTTTAAAATTTGAAATTTAAATTTTAAAATTGGTATATTTAGATATACTTGATCCAAGCAGCAAGTAATCGAATTGGGTTGGTTGCCATGGCCGTCCGATCATAGGAGAAAAGTAGGGTTTAAAGGTCCTCTCTTCCCATTCGATGGGGTCTCCTATGGCGGTAGAGGTGCCGCTACAATTATATCCCATGCAGATGAAGCAGCAAAAGGACTTAATTGTAAAGGTTCAATTATAAAATTTATCATGAATGTGTTAGATTAGATCTAAAGAAATATTCATGATTTATTTTGATTGAGTTATTTTCTGTTATGTAATTAGCAATAGGATTGCTATTTATGAAATGTGCTGATCTATTTGTGAAATGAGTCAACATGTTTGGTGAACAGAAAATAAAACCTTTCAAATTTAAAAATTATTTTTGAAAAGCCAAATCCTGACCCATCAGCCCAAATACTTAATTAAAAGAATTAAGTGTTGTCAAGTTGGTCTAGAATTGTGAATTAAGACCTAAGACAATTGCATAAACTTGTGGGTCAATGGGTTAGATGGATTAGGTCCATAATTGGGTTAGACCAAATGTTAGCTTAAAGAAATGGACTAAATTAGAGTAATTGAACAAATCTAATTAAAAGTTGAATTAGATTAGGTCAAGGACACTCTAGACTCAACTCCAATAGTTGTAGTTGAATGGGTCCATGTCTTTAACTAGACCAAGATGGACTTAATTCATAGCTACGTGGTGGAACCCTATTTACTAAGTTGATCAAATTAAAACTAATGAACCGGTTGGTGTCTAAGGTAAGTTCGACAGTTTGACCAGTGGTTCTTAAGTGGGAGCTACTCGCATTGATTCAATCTCTGACGAGTTAATGGCTTATCCCCACCACTGATCTCACTTACCTAGCCAACCTGATGAGTTTGATTTTGATTAGATCACTTGGTGATTAGGGTACACCCATGTCATTAGGTAAATCAGTGTGACTGATTTAGGTGCTCCTAATGCCAGCTTTAATTAAATCCTTTTAATCTGACTTGGTGAAGTCAGTGGGAGGATTGAAATTGACTAGTTAATTTCTTCTCTTCTATCCTTTAATAAAATCCTCAAAATTATTAGGTCCTTAAAATGATTAAGTTATAGTGATAACTAAGTCATAGCCTCCCATTAAGTGAGTGATAATGAGTCCATTAGTTTAATAACCATTGGAGGCCCAAAGGCCTGGTGCTTATTGACTAATGAAATTATCATTCATAATATGATAATTTGGTTTGAGTCTTTCTAATGGTGGTCAGGTTAGCCGGCCAAAGTCGGGCCTGATCATTTATTGATCCGATTCACCAAATCAAGTCATGTTAATGGTTGGACCTAACCAGATCTTTTCAGTGGAGGCTAAAGCCTACTGATTAGGTTCTGGGGCAAAATTAATTACTAGAAATTGTTTAGAGAAACAACTGGTTATGAACCTACCCATAGATGCACATGGGTTGACCAACCAAAGTTGGGCTCATGTGTAGTTTGTGTGGTTCTAGTACCCACTAAGGAATTAAAGTAATTTCTCGAATTAGAGGTTGAGGCTACCAGTTCGTAAAAATATTAGGAGAAACTTTAGACTAAAGTCCAAGTCTTTAGTATTAATAATTTATGTACTAATAGAGGTCTGATTTTTCTTTATTCAGCTATGGCCACTACCCTGTCGCTCCGGTCATTATTAGATAATGACAAGCTCATGGGACCTAATTTTGATAGCTGGTATCGAAAATTAAAAATCATCCTTGAGCATGAGCGAATCCTTTATGTTGTAACGGATCCGGCACCCGAGGAGCCAGCTTCGAACGCTAGAGGGACGGTCCGAGACACTTACCAGAAGTGGCTCAACGATTGGACCACCATTCGATGTATAATGCTGGCGGCAATGAATGATGAGTTCAGCCGCAGGTTTGAGAATGCCCAACCGCAGGAGATGCTTCAAATGTTGAACGACTCCTTTGGCACGCCTGACGACGTTGAAAGGCACAAAACTAGTTATGCTATTTTCAATGCTCGAATGAGGGATGGGGCCTCAGTCACTGATCATGTACTGTACATGATCGAAATGATTGAGTGCCTAAGTAAATTGGGCTTTTCCCTGCACGAGCAGCTCGGTAAGGATACGATCCTTAATTCATTGCCCAAATCCTTCCTCCCCTTCCTTACTCATTTTCGAATGACAAAGCCTGCAGTAAACTACCATGGCTTATTGGGGTTGTTGCAGAACTTTAAGAAGGACCACCAACTCCATAAGGAGTCAGTGAATGTTGTGGGAGGGTCTTCTTCTGATCGTCGACCCTTTAAAAAAGGAAAGAAGAATAAGAACAAGAAGAACAAGAAGGTGCAGCCGCATACTGGGACATCTGCACAGGGTCAGATGAAGAAGCACAAGTCTGACCAAAGCCAGGCGGAGTGCTTCTTTTACAAGAAGCAGGGGCACTGAAAGAGGAACTGTCCTCTATACATTGCCTCCCTAGACCCAAACAGGCCGAAGAAGAAGCAAGGTAATTATATAATAACACCTTGCAACTTTTTCATTTGTGATACTACTGCCTGGGTATTGGATACTGAAAGCCCTTATTATATTTGCAATTCGATGCAGGGTCTGCAGGTCAGTAGGAGATTTGATGAAGGCGAGAGATTCCTGAACGTTGGAGATGGAAGCAAAGTTCCAATTCTAGCTTTAGGAATCATAAACCTTGTAATCAATTCTCGTAATGTAATTCTGAGTGAATGTCACTATTGTCCATGCTTTTTATTAAATATTATTTCTGTAGGCCTTTTGGCCATGTACGGTTATGATTTTTTAATAAAAGAAAATGTTTGCAATATCATTTTGAATGGTGTTACAATATTTGTTGGATAACTAAATAATAGAATTTACTTGCTATCATAATCTGTTAATATGGTTCAAACCTCCGGTAAACACCCTAGAATAGATAATGTGTCAGAAGTCTACCTTTGGCACTGTAGGCTAGGTCATATCAATAAGAACAGGATAAACAGGTTAGCTCAAGAAGGAATTCTTGAAGTAGGTGATTGTGAATCACTTTCCATCTGTGAGTCCTATCTTCTTGGGAAGATAACCAAGTCACCTTTTACTGGAAAAGGTGAGAGAGCCAGTGAACTCTTGGGTCTGGTACATTCTGATGTATGTGGACCCATGAGCTCAAGTGCAAGAGGTAGATATTTCTACTTCATAACCTTCACAGACGACCTATCGAGGTATGGATATGTCTATTTAATGAAGTATAAGTCGGAGTCATTTGAAATGTTCAAACTATTTCGAAATGAGGTAGAAAAATAAACTGGAAAGTGTATTAAAACTCTTTGATCTGATCGAGGAGGTGAATACCTTTCCAATAAGTTTCTGACATATCTTAGGGAGAATGAGATTCTCTCTCAGTGGACTCCTCCTAGAACACCACAGTATAATGGTGTGTCTGAAAGGAGGAATCGAACCTTGTTGGACATGATCTGATCCATGATGGGGTTTGTTGGTCTGCCGATCTTCCTCTGGGGAAATGCGCTCGAATCAACTTGTTATCTTCTAAATAGGGTTTCGAGTAAGTCTGTAACCAAAATGCCATATGAGTTATGGATAGGACGTAAGCCAGTACTCTCGCACCTTAGGGTTTGGGGATGTCTGGCTTATGTTAAACATTTAATTACGGACAAGCTTGGACCTAGGTCTGATAAGTATAATTTCATAGGATACCCAAAAGAGACCAAAGGGTATTATTTCTACCTAGCTGATGAGCAAAAGGTATTTGTCAGCCTTAAGGCAATCTTTTTAGAAAAGGAGTTCTTTGGTGAAGGGACTGTTGCCTCTAAGGTCGAACTTGAGGAAGTTCGGCAGGTGAAAAAATTGACACAAGTAGCTGACCTGAACCGGATTTGATTAGATCAGATCCGGAGACCATTGTTCCTGCACCCTTAAGGTGATCTGGTAGAGTACCACGTCAATCGGATAGATACTATGGTTTTTTAGTTCTAGACGGAAATCCTATCGAACTTGATGAAAATGATAAGGATCCGATCACCTACATAGATGCAATGCAGAGATCTACTCTGAGAAATGGCTAGAGGCCATGAAATCCGAAATGGAGTCCATGAAGGTCAATGATGTGTGGACATTGGTTGATCCACCCGAAGGAGTAAAACCCATAGGGTGAAAGTGGGTCTTCAAGAGGAAGAGGGACGCAGACGAAAAGGTGAAAACCTATAAAGCCCGTCTAGTTGCCAAGGGATATCATCAACGTTATGGTATAGACTATGATGAGACATTTTTTCCTGTGGCAATGCTCAAATCCATTCGAATTATGCTTGCGATAGCTGCCCATCTGGACTATAAAATCTGACAGATTGATGTAAAAATAGCTTTCCTAAATGGAGAGCTGGACGAAGAGGTGTATATGATACAACCTGAAGGATTCACATCTATGATGAGTCTAAGGTGTGCAGGCTACAGAGGTCTATTTATGGACTTAAACAGGCATCTCGGAGTTGGAACATACATTTTGATAGGATGATCAAGATGTATAACTTCATTAAGAATGGAGAAAGCCCTGCATTTATAAATGGGCTCATGGTCCAGTAGTAGTATTTCTTGTATTGTATGTGGATGACATTCTCTTAATCGAGAATGATATCCCTGCATTATAGGGAATAAAGATTTGGCTGTCATCATAATTCTCCATGAAGGATCTGGGAGAAGCTTCCTACATCCTAGGGATGAGGATCTATAGGGATAGATCTAAAAGACTGCTTGGCTTATC
The DNA here is from genome assembly GCF_000442705.2 of Elaeis guineensis. Classification (NCBI taxonomy): domain Eukaryota; kingdom Viridiplantae; phylum Streptophyta; class Magnoliopsida; order Arecales; family Arecaceae; genus Elaeis; species Elaeis guineensis. The sequence goes on from NC_025993.2 coordinate 40,005,724, forward strand.
CCAATCCACGTACATTGGTACTATGCTGAAAAGGTTCAGCATGGAGAATTTCAAGAAAGGCTATCTACCGATAGACCATGGAATTTCTCTCTCGAAGAGGGATTGTCCGACAACACCTCAAGAGAGAGCGTATGGATAGAATTTCATATGCTTCGACAGTGGGATCTATCATGTACGCCATGACATGTACACGACCAGATGTGGCATACTCACTAGGGGTAGTGAGTAGATACCAATCTGATCCAGGAGAGAATCACTGGAAGGTTGTTAAAACCATCCTGAAGTATTTAAGAAATACTAAGGATCAGTGGCTTGTTTATGGTGAATCAGACTTGAGACTTATAGGGTTTACAGACTCTAGTTTTCAGTCTGATCACGATGACAGCAAGAGTGTGTCGGGATTCATTTTTACCCTTAATGGTGGGGCTGTCTGCTAGAAAAGTTCCAAGCAGCACACAGTGACTGATTCAGTTTGCAAGGTGGAGTATGTCGCTGCATCAGATGCTGCCAAAGAAACGGTGTGGCTGAAAAAATTCATCACCGAGCTCGGAGTGGCACCCTCCCTTGTTGGTCCAGTTTTGCTCTACTGTGATAGTTCTAGAGCCATTACTCAGGCGAAGCAACTAAAGGCACACCAGCGGATGAAGCATATTCTGTGCCGCTACCATCTCATCCGGAAAATTATGGATCGAGGTGACGTCGACCTTCAGAAGATCGATGGAAAGGAGAACCTGGCCGACCCATTCACTAAAGCCATTACGGTGAAGGAGTTCGATGACTTCAAGTCGAAGATGGGTATTAGATACTGCACCGATTGGCTTTAGGCAAAGTGGGAGATTGATGGGAATAGTGTCCCAAAGCCAATCGTCAGCTTGTTGACAGTTGTGCTACTTTTGTATTAGTACATAAATTATAAATAAATAAAAGTTATTTTGATATTTTTTCATCATAAATTGTTTCATCTTCTAATGAACTCCTGTGTTGTGGTGAAGTCCTTAGGACTATTTAGACTCGACAAAGGAGGATTTATCGTTTAGTCCTTAAACCTGTTCGTGACCAAATGATACGTTGTTACCAAGGACAACAACGTTTATCGAGCATAGGTCGTTGTGTGCCATATGGGTTGGTTGTCCTCTTAACCAAGGAGTGTAGAGACACTGGTAAGGCATACAGGTGAGATGTAAGGGTACATCTGCACTGAACATGACCGACTCCGGAGCTATTTCTGCTGTCAAGATTTGCTCCGATGGGATATAGGTATAACTATCCCTCTAACCTGAGACCGCCACGGTGACTTGCAAGCAACTCACTGCACTTAGGCATTGGACTACCTGAATTTCTAATTCAATGACGGAAGGTTGCTGGGTGTAGCCAAGTACTTGACTTATCGGTGCGTATGTCAAGATGAGATTGACCACTCTAGTTCAGGAGCTGTGTACAGTCGTATTTCAATTTAGCAAAACCTTGGTCAGGGTAGTCCTAGTGAGGAATCATAGGACTGATTGAGTTGAGCACGACTCGGATGATCTAATCAGGGTTGACAGTTTAACCCTAAGTCGTCCTAAACATAGGGGTCAAAAGGGATGAATTATACAGTAACCATATTCACGTAGGTTCTGAATGTTGTGATTGTGACTATTCGACCTATTCGAACGTTGGGTACCATTGCTAGATGGTCACTTCGATTAGTACAGAAATTGGTTCCTGTGCTACCAGCTTAGGTTCGAACCTACGGGGTCACACATATTAGAGGTTCCTATCTGATCTGATAGCTGATGAAGAGTCCTAATATTTGTGGACTATGAATCCTACGTGTCTGGGACTATGTAATCAAGAATCAAGATTCTCTGATCATGAGTCCCACACATTTTGGGTACAGGGGTCAAGAGTCCCACTGGTTTGGGACTCTTCGATCAAGGTTTCATATTGATGGACTTTGATGTCCGATTGCTCATCGAATTTAGACTCAATATTTATGAGAAGTTTTATTAGTGATTTGATCACTAATTAACTCAATTTGATTGAGTAATTATTTTTGGATCAAGTCCAATTGAATTGGATTCAGTTGGGTTTGACCCGATTAGGTTAAATATTGACCTAATCGTCGAGATGGTTTGGTCCCTGATTTAATCGGGGATTGGGCTTAGTCAATTTTTGATTTGATTAGGATTTTATTGAGCCTAATTAAGTCTAATTAAGTTGGGTTTAATTTAGTCTAATTGTGCTTAACCTATTTTGATTAGGTTGGTTCAATTAAGATCAAACCACCATTTGAATTTGAATCCCTGCACCACCTTAAATCTCTGTGCCAATTTGAATTCATGAGAAGAAACTTCTCATAAATTTTCTCTCATGCAAAGCCCTCCTCACACCCACTCTTGTGTGCCAATCTTTGGATAAAATTGATTAGTTAGCCATTCAAATTCAAAGCATGTTTGAATTTGAATGGATAACTTATCTCTTGCACCTACAAGACCTTATCCACTTTAGCGCCCCATATCTCACACAAGAAAGAGTTTATCGTGAAACCTTTCTACGCACAAAGCAGCCTCACAGCTTCTCTTCTCATGCCCAAGTGGATAGGGATGAGTTGGTTTGCATTTGAATTCAAACTTGATTTGAATTCAAATGTGTAACCACTTGTCTTTATCCTCTCACGCGGATAAGACACGTTTTGAACTGTTTTAAAAGAGATAGGGAGGTGGGGCATGCGTAGAAAAATTTTGAGAAAGAAAGTGGGGTGTGAGGAAGCCTTGTGCATGAGGTGAAGGTCCAAAACCATCCAAGAAAAAAAAAAAAAGAAAATTGGGCATAGGGTTTTCAATGTGTTCCCTAGGGTTTCAGCCTGGGGTTCGGGAAGTGAGTTAGTGAGCTATGACTGTCGTGAGCCCAACAAATTCAAGGGAGAGAATTATCTACCTCTCAAGCATATTTGCTGATGATCTGGAGCATCCATGGAATCGACAGACATCGATCGAAGGAGTTCGATCAACATCGACCGTCAAAAGGGCTCTACAACGAGCTAGCACTTGTGAGGAGCTGATCAGACCGGGAGCCTCATGTGGATGATCCACAGAGGCCAGACACATTATGTGGCTGTGTTGGAGTGATCAAAGCCTCCCGACGATGATTAAATTACGGTGATCGACTATCCGCACAAAGGTATTATGTTCTGAACACAGAACAGTAAATTATTTACTGTTCAAATTTGAATTTGAAATTTAAATGCATGCATGCTGTATATCATATTTAGATCCTAGTATAGGGTAAACACATGTTAATTAATTAGATTAATTAATTATTTTCATTGTAAAATAGTGATTTTAAAAAAATTTTAAAATTATCATTTTACCCCTACACTCAAATTTTGCTTCACATGAAAATGTAATTAGGAATAAAGCAAGATTGATTGCAAAGGGTTATAATCAAGAAGAGAAAATTGATTTTGATAAGACCTTTACACCTGTTGCTAGATTAAAAGCAATTAGGTTTTTACTTGCATATGCATGCTTTATGAATTTTAAGTTATTCCAAATGGATGTCAAAAGTGCTTTTCTAAATAGTCATATTACTGAAGAAGTATATGTAGAACAATCCCCCAATTTTAAAAATCATGCTTTTCCTAATCATATTTTTAAATTAAACAAAGCATTATATGGTTTAAAACAAGCACCTAGGGCTTGGTATGAAAGGTTAAGTAAATTCTTGCTTAATAATGATTTTTCAAGAGGAAATATAGATACAACCTTTTTCATTAAAAAAAATCATGATGATATCTTAGTTATACAAATATACGTTGATGACATTATATTTGGGTCTACTAATGAAACTCTTTGTCAAGATTTTGCTAAGCTCATGCAGGAGGAGTTCGAGATAAGCATGATGGGAGAACTTACATTCTTCCTCAGACTCCAAATCAAACAAACAAAGGAAGGGATCTCCATCACCCAAAGCAAATACACAAGAGAACTACTCAAAAGATTTGGAATGGAGGGCTCCAAAGTAATTGGTATCCCCATGAGCCCATCATGTAAGCTTGACAAAGATGAAGGAGGTAAAAATGTAGACTCAAAACTTTATAGAGACATGATTGATTTCTTATTATATTTAACTACTAGTAGAGCAGATATTATATTTAGTGTTTGTCTATGTACTTGCTTTCAATCAAATCCAAAAGAATCACATTTAAATACAGTTAAAAAAATTCTTAAATATTTAAAAAGTACACAAACTCTAGGATTATGGTATTCTAAGGCCTCATCAATTGACTTAATAGGATATTCAGATGTCGATTTTGCTGGATGTAGACTAGATAAAAAAAGTACTAGTGAAACTTGTCAATTTTTAGGAGTTAACTTAATCTCTTGATTTAGCAAGAAGCAAAATTTGGTGGCACTATCTACGGCCGAGGCCGAATATATTACAACCAAAAGTTGCTGTACTCAAATCTTGTAGATTAAGCAACAACTTGAGGACTTTGGCATCAAACTCATTGAAACTCCCATAAGATGTGATAACACTAATACTATTAATCTAACTAAAAATCTAATTCAGCACTCTAGATCAAAGCATATTAAAATTAGACATCATTTCATAAGAGAACATGTCCGGAATAATGATATAATTCTTGATTATATATATATTGAAAAATAATTGGCTGACATCTTTATCAAGACCTTAAGTGAAGATAGATTTTATGAAATTAGAAGAGAACTAGGAATCCTTGATTCATCAACTTAATTATCTTTCTAATTCCAAGTTCATTTTGCCAAAAATTTATTGAACTAAATTTTTAACCTCAACTCTCATCTCTTCTTTCTTAAAAGCTCAAAAATATCCTCATATGATCAATCTCTTAAATAGACACCCTTCTCTCAAGTTTCAATTTTTTTTTCAAAATTTTTTCATCATTTTTTTAATTTTTCTAGCCATGAGTTGACCCCAGAGTCGACCCTAGGGTAAACTTGTAATTTTTATTAAAACCCATTGGGTGCTCTGTTTTATTGAGAAATCTCCGTTAGTTAAGCAGATCGACCCTTTGCCTTTCGTCTTCCTCATCCCACCGAACAAAAATCCCCTCCCTCTTCTCCAAACTGATGGTCTATCTCCCTAAAATCCTTATTTTTCCTCTAAAATCTTTTTCACTCTACCTCTCATTAGGTCTCCTAAGCTATTTGCAAGTCTCTCTTATCTGAAATGGCTCCCAAAATGAAGCTACCACAGAGAAGAAAGTTTGCTCGTGGGTTAGAGGAGGAAGTGCACAGAAAAAGAATGGCAGCCGAGCCCTTTCCTGCTCCAACCCCAGTTTCAGGTCCTGCTTCAGCTTCTTCATAGTCTCTACTTAGTCCAAGCAAGGTACCACTCTCCAATCGAAAAGTAGAACCCAGGAAGAACATAGATTTTAAGTTTTTTGAAAAAGAGGGGTTTTCAATTGGATCAAAAATTACAAGTCGAAGATGGGAGTTTCACTATCTATTGAAAAAAAATACTTATGTTGATTTGGTCAGAGAGTTCTATTTGAATTTAAGTTACTACAATGTAAAGTCTTTAGTGAAAGTGTTGCCCAGCTATGCAACCCAAGAGGGTGGGTGAATTGGGTTTCTAAAAATTTTAGGCTTAATTAATTACTTATGATGAATGAGAACAAAAACTTTAATTCAAGATTAATTACCTAAAGCAAGAATGCAAGGATATAATAAAGAAATAAGAAGAACCAATAAAGCACACCACAAACACAAGGATTTATAGTGGTTCGGTGCCAACCTTGCACCTACATCCACTCTCCAAGCTCCTACTTGGGAATTTCAATCCACTATACTTGTATTCAACTCGAATACAAAACGTCGGAAACTCCGACACTAGCTATCCCAAGCTAGTCTACTTGTTTCCCGGGTACAAGCTAACCCAAAACACTCCGATTTCAGGTTCGGATCAACCTTTTCTTGTTTTGAAAATCCTCCAAAAACAAGAACAATTACTCACAAAGAGTAAGAAAATTTAGAGCACAAATTAATACAATAACAGCTCCTTAAATGAGCGAATATAATAATAAAAATACTTTACTCAAATGAAGTATCCCCTTTTGGATTTTCTCAAGGTGGATGAACGCTTGAATGAATGCTTGAGAAGGGAATGATCTTTGATTGAAGACTTCTTGAAGGCTTTGAAAGATCTCTTGATCAAGGTTGAACAATAGGCTTGAAAAATCCTCTCTTTGAATGCTCTTGCTTTTCTCTTTCACAATCTCTCTTGTATATTGTAGATCCTCTCTCCTTTTCTTTTGGGTATTTTGTTGATCTCAGGCTTTCTCGTGTAGATTTTGGATCCTTTTGTATATAGGTTTGATCTCTCCTTTTTGATCTGCAGTTTCTTTCACCATTTGAGACATTTTATAGCAATAAGAAACAAGAGAAAACAATTTAGGCAAATAAAGAGCCGTTAAAGCAATTTTAGGAAGCATAAAAGGCAATTAAAACGGGCAAAAAACTAGCCGTTGCTGACATTTTCCGTCGCAGGGGTCGACTCATGAGTCGACTCATGCTTCAGGAGTCGACTCATGAGTCGACTTCTGTTGCAAAGACCAGAGAATGAGTTTCTGGAAATTCTTGGCTCAAATCAGCAGGGGTCGACTCATGAGTCGACTCATGCCTTGTGGGTCGACTCATGAGTCGACTCACAGGTCGTGCCAAGCCAGAAAACTAGCGTGTCAAGGAGAATTTTTGTGTGCCAATCAGCTCATAGTGCCATGAGTTGACTCATGAGTCGACTCATGCACTTCAAACCTTCATAACTTCAAAAATATAAGTCCAAACACAATGAAATTTTCATCAATAGATTACTAATCATTTGTTCTACCAAATGATACTGTCAAATTAGGATTTTAGTGAAATTATGATTTTGCCCCTGAAGAGTATAAGAACTTTTTCAATTTAAAATTATTTGTATCCCTTCAATCTGCTTTGTAATCATCAAAATCAATCTAGGAGCAACAATCTCCCCCTTTTTGATGATGACAAAACATTTGAACAAAAAGCATTTATGTGAATCAATAATTTCAAAAGAATGCATTATACATTTATATGCTTGAAAAGAGTAAGATTCTTTTGGCATGTAATATAAATGATCATATACAAAAATAGTTTCTCCATTTTCTTAAAAATTTGAAGATATGCTCATTGGAATATGTGATTTTGGTGTTAGAGCAGAAAACTTGTTTTTGTTATCAGAGCAAGTTGTATTTTGAAAATTTGCTCATTTTCATTTGATTTTAGTTTTAGCATCAGAGCAAAAATTAATTATGTGCTTCAATTGCTTTTGATACAAAAAATAATTATGTGTGCCAAAGCATGTTTAAGAGTTGATTTTGAAAGTGTATTAGCTCATTTTGAGTTTAAGATATATCAGAGAAAGAGAAAAATAAATTTTGCAATGTATCGGAGCAAGAAAAACAATTTTACAATGTATCAAAGAAAATTTTATAATGTATCAGAATAAATTTTCTGATGTATCAGAGCAAGTTAAAAAAAATTTTAAGATGTATCAGAGTAAGTTGGAATTTTGAAGTATATCAGAGTATATTTAAATTTTTAAAGTAAATCAGAGCATATGTAAAGAAGTAATTTAAAAGTTACATAATTGCATTATACTTAGCATTGTACTTTTGATATTGTTCTTTAAATTCTTCAATTAATTTCTCATAATTTGTAGTTTTGCTTTTGATGGGTTGCTTTCTCTTTAATTGCTCATAATTGAATTGCTTTTTGTTTAATTTCTCCTCTTTTTTCTCATAATTTAGGGTTTTGCTTTTAATGAGTTAATTTCTCGTTTAATTTCTCCCCCTTTTTCTCATAATTTAGGGTTTTGCTTTTAATGAGTTGCTTTTTGTTTAATTTCTCCCTCTTTTTGACATCATCAGACATGGTTAACTTCTCCTTTTTCTGAAATATTCTTTAATTTCTCCCCCTTTAGAGTTTATCACAGATGTTTGCTCCCCCCTTAATATAGCAATTATCAACAACAAACAACAACAAAGAGAAGACAATATTTCAACAAGGAGAATATATATATAACCAAAATATGATCAACATCATTACAAAAGGTAGAAATATAAGTAAAAGATGATTCCATAAAACCATAATTGTTTCATTACATAGTTCATATTATAATAATCAACCAGCTAATTGTCAATACATGGCCCCAAAATACAGATCCTAAAACAAGACACTAACACCTAGGATCTAGTAATGATCAAGACAAGTCAAGGATCGGAGTCATCAGATATGGTATGAGAAGCTGATGGATCAGAAGTGCGTCCTCTACCCCGTCTGCCTCTGGCACGAGCAGGAGAACGAGATGAACTGGGAGGCTGAGTACGCTGAGATGCTAAGGACTGAACAGAAAGGATGAGTCTGATAGAATCAAGTACGTTCAGTGCTCTGGAAACAGATTGAAGTAGAGCAGTGAACTGAGTGGTTGCATGCTCACTCGATCCTCGGATCTCTTTCCTCAGTAATTCATATCCACCTTCTAGTGCTCCTCTGAGCCTGCCAGCCTCTGCAGTGAGGTCTGTGACCTCAATAGTTGACTCCTGTGGCTTGGGATGGGCCAAAGCAAGGACTTGCCCCTGCAAGTCTAGAACTCTGCCAGTCAGTCTCCAGACTGTGTCCTCAAGCTGCTGGATCCGGATGGACTGATCTGATATCATCTGAAACACAGTGGAGATGTGGGGAGTAATGGTCTGATCAGAAGAGGTGGCTCTAGGTGCAAAAGAAGTACTACTCCACTGGCTAGACAGCAAAGAAGCCACACGCTGTGATATATGCTCGATCTGATCGTCAGCCAGTCTGAACTCTGAATGAGGTGCTCTGCTCTCTGGCTGATACACTGGTGTGGGCATCCTAGTAAACTCTGAAGGGCCAGCCTCTGTATCAGGAAAGAACTGGGTATCTGGTGATGCTGCCCTGAAGTCATGTACAGGAGAAGATGGACCTTCTTCTTCTACTCTGCCTTCAGTTCTGTCTTCAGCTCTTGTTTCAGCTCTATCCTCAGCTCTTTCTTCAGAGCCCTTGATCCAACCACCATCAGTCTTTGTAAATCCCATTCGGTGCAGGCTGTGTTGGTTGAAAGTGTCCACATGAGATAGCTTGGTAGGTGCCTCCCCCTCACAGCTAACTCCAAACCTCCTAAATACTCTAGTAAGGGCCATACCATAAGGCAAGTGTGCCTTGGATCTGTTCAAAGTTTCTCTCATGGCCTCTATCATAAGTGCAGAGAGGTTCAGGGGGGTCTGAGTGATGACATGAAACATGATACATACATCTCTGCCAGACAGTAGATCATGCCTACCACTCCTAGGAAAGAAGAGCTTTGTTACCATCTGATGCAGGATCCTCATCTCAATAGACAAAACCTTTGCTTCCAATTTGTTTAAACTTCCTGAATAAGTTTCTCCTAAAATAATTCTGATCCCCTCTTCTTTTACTGGGAGTTCCATATAAGAATAACCTTCACTAGGCAAATGTAATATTTCTCCCAATATACTAGAATCCAAGCAGATATCAATTCCCTTGACTGTTGAAGTCACTGACCCATTTCCATAATGTAGGTTCTGGTAGAATTCTCTAACTAGGTCAACATAGGTGACTTCCTTAAGGGAGCAGTAGAATTCCCATCCTTGGTTTTTAATTTTGGTAGCAAAAGTAAAGCCCTCATCTTCAAAGAACCAAAAATCTATATTTTTCCCGGTTTCTACTTTTCTATCAGAAAGAGGATTCACACTGGGGCTTATGGAGGATTGAGAGGGACCTTGAGCAGATACTGAAGTGGGAGCAGTGGAAGACTGAGCATGCCTTTTCTTTCGGACAATTTCTTCAGGCTCACGGATTGACTTTCTTCTTTGGGGAAGTTTCATCTTCGGAGCCATATTCAATATAGTAGCAGACAAGAAGACTTGGAGGAACACGTGAATGAGTGGAGGAGGGATCACAAGAGTAAAGAGAAATTTTGGTGGAGAAAAGAAGTGGATTTGTGAAGATCGGTGAAGTGCTAGGGCACGTTCCAACCGCGCCAAACAATGCGAGAAAGCACAAAAAATCCCTTTCTAAGGTGGCGATTTTTGGTGGAGAGGAGGAGGGAGAATTGCTTCGAATTGGATCCTTGGATTTGGAGCAAAAGAATTGGAGAAGTCGGCTTTTGGAAGGAGGACGATGAGAAGATGAGTCGTCTCACAAACAGGGTCCCTTATAAAAACAATGAACCCGATGGAAGTTGGTGGGATTTACAAGTTTGCCATTGAGTCGACTCATGGGGGTCGACTCATGAAGTTCAAAAAATCAGGAAAAATGTGAATAAATTCCAGAAAAATTTGAAATTTTGGGAGAATGAGTTTTGCTCAAAGATAAGTTTTTAGAATGATAAACTTGAGCTTTTGGGACCAGGATAGATGTTGGAAATTGAGCTCTAATAGTTTTTGATATCAATTCTTTGGAAATTGAGAAAAATTCAGGCATATGGATCTAGAATTCCTAGATTTCTCCTAATTTCACAGAATCTATCCTCACTAAGGGTCTTTGTAAAGATATCAGCTAATTGATTTTCAGTGCAAACATATTCAAGAATTACATTTTTATTTTGAACATGTTCTCTTATAAAATGATGTCTTATTTCAATATGTTTGGATCTTGAGTGTTGAATTGGATTTTTAGATAAATTTATGGCACTGGTGTTATCACATCTTATTGGTGTTTCATTAAGTTTGATTCCAAAATCTTCGAGTTGTTGCTTAATCCACAAGATTTGAGCACAACAACTTCCGGCTGCAATGTATTCGGCCTCAGCCGTAGACAGTGCCATCAAATTTTGTTTCTTGCTAAACCATGAGATTAGGTTAACTCCAAGAAATTGGCAAGTTCCACTTGTGCTTTTTCTATCTAATTTACATCCAGCAAAATCAGCATCTGAATATCCTAATAAATTAATTTGTGAGTCCTTAGAGTACCATAACCCTAGAATTTGTGTACCATTTAAGTATCTAAGGATTCTTTTAACAGCATTCAAATGAGATTCTTTAGGATTAGATTGATATCTAGCACATAAACAAACACTAAACATGATATCAGGCCTACTTGCAGTTAAATATAATAATGAGCCAATCATACCTCTATAGTATTTTAAGTCTACACATTTACCTTCATCATCCTTGTCAAGCTTACTTGAGGGATTCATTGGTGTACCAATTGGTTTGCAGTTCTCCATTCCAAATCTTTTGAGTAGTTCCTTGGTGTACTTGCTTTGGGTGATGGAGATTCCCTCTTTTGATTGTTTGATTTGGAGTCCGAGGAAGAAGGTGAGTTCTCCCATCATGCTCATCTCGAACTCCCCCTGCATAAGCTTAGCAAAGTCTTGACAAAGGGATTCATTAGTAGACCCAAAAATTATGTCATCAACATAAATTTGTATAACTAGCATATCATTTTGATTTCTTTTAATAAAGAGGGTTGTATCTATATTACCTCTTGAAAAACCATTATTTAGTAGAAATTTGCTTAGCCTTTCATACCATGCTCTAGGTGCTTGTTTTAATCCATATAAAGCTTTATTTAATCTAAAGACATGATTAGGAAAAGCATGACTTTCAAATCCAGGGGGTTGTTCTACATCTACTTCTTCAGTAATATATCCATTTAAAAATGCACTTTTAACATCCATTTGAAATAATTTGAATTTCATAAAGCAAGCATATGCAAGTAGAAGTCTAATAGCTTCTAATCTAGCAACAGGTGCAAAGATTTCATCAAAATCAATTCCTTCTTCTTGATTATATCCCTTAGCAACCAGTCTTGCTTTATTTCTAATTACATTTCCATGCTCATCTAATTTGTTTCTAAAGACCAATTTTGTGCCAATTATTGAATAATCTTTAGGTCTTGAAACTAAGGTCCAAACATTATTTCTTTCAAATTGATTAAGTTCCTCTTGCATAGCATTAATCCAGTTATAATCATTTTCAGCTTCTTCAAAAGTTTTAGGTTCAAGATGAGATACAAAAGCACAATGATTAACTACATCTCTAAGTGAAGAACGGGTTTTTACCCCATGCATAGGATCACCAATAATTAACTCCTTAGGGTGGTTGTGAACATACCTCCATTCCTTGGGTAGGTCATTTGTACCTTGAGGTTGTTCTTGAATTTCTTCACCTCTCTCATTTTGTTCGTCTTCTTGATCCTTGTCTTCTGGAGTTGCTGAATCTTTCAGAGTGATCTCCTTCATACCTTCTATTAGTGGATCTGCATCATCAACACCCTCATTCTTCCTTGAAGGAAGATCGTTAGATTCATCAAAAACAACATGTATGGACTCCTCAACTACTAAAGTTCTTTTGTTGAAAACTCTAAATGCTTTACTAGTGGAGGAGTAACCTAGAAAGATTGCTTCATCTGATTTTGCATCAAATTTACTAAGTTTTTCTTTGCCATTATTTAATACAAAACATCGGCAACCAAAAACATGAAAATATGCAATATTTGGTTTTCTTCCTTTCCAAAGTTCATAGGGGGTTTTCTTTAAAAATTGTCTAATCAAAGCACGATTTAAAATGTAACATGCTGTGTTAATTGCTTCCGTCCAAAAATATCTTGGAAGATTGCTTTCACAAAGTATGGTACGGGCCATTTCTTCTAAGGTTCTATTTTTCCTTTCAACTACCCCATTCTGTTGGGGTGTCCTAGGAGCAGAGAAGTTATGGCCAATTCCATTTTCATCACAAAAATTTTCAAAATCTTGATTTTCAAATTCAGTTCCATGATCACTTCTAATATTTTGAATTGAAAAACCTTTTTTATTAGTGACTTTTCGATGAAATTTAGTGAAAATATGAAAAGTTTCACTTTTGTGTGCCAAAAAGAAAACCCAAGTAAAACGAGAGTAATCATCTATAATTACAAAGCCATATCGTTTTCCTCCTAGACTAGTGATTCTAGTTGGTCCAAATAAGTCCATGTGTAAGAGCTCTAAAGGTCTAGAAGTTGAAACAGTATTTTTGGATTTAAATGAAACTCTAGTTTGTTTACCTAATTGGCATGCATCACAAATTCTATCCTTTTCAAAATTCAGTTTTGGCAAACCAAGAACTAAATCTTTCTTAATTAATTTTGAAAGAGAATGCATGCTAATATGTGCAAGTCTACGATGCCACAGCCAACTAGTCTCATTAATTTTAGCATTTAAAGATACTAGGCATTGCATGTCTAATTTGGCTAAATTATTCAAATCTACCATATAAATATTGCCATGCCTATGTCCTATAAATTTAATGCCATCGTTAATAGGACTAGTCACAATGCAAACAGATGATTCAAAAACTACTTTATACCCTTTATCACAGAATTGACTAATGCTAAGTAAGTTATGCTTTAAACCTTTAACTAATAAAACATTCTCAATGTATTTGGAGGGAGTGATACCAATGTTACCTATCCCGATGATCTTTCCTTTGCCATTATCTCCAAAGGTGACCATCCCTCCATCCTTAGCATCAAGCGTGATGAATTGTGATTCATCACCAGTCATGTGTCTCGAGCATCCACTGTCAAGATACCATTTCCTGTTTCCTTCTTGGGATGCTAGACACACCTGCAAGCAAAGGTCAAGTTTCTGTCTTAGGTACCCAAGCTTTCTTGGGTCCTTTTAGGTTAGTCAAAATGGTTCTTTTTGGAACCCATATTTTCTTTGTGTTTGCATATTTGTTAATAAGATATGTGTATGATTTATGTCCTATTCTTCCACATTTGAAACAAGTAATATTTGTAGACTTGTTACTTGAATAATTTACATAAATATCCTTCAGAAATTTTTGTTTCTTCAGAGGTTTATAGCCAAGTCCAGCCTTATCATATATAGCTTTCTGATTATCAAGGATCATATTTAGTTTGTTTGAACTTAAGGTGAACTTATCTACTATAGGTTTCAGCTTGTTAATTTCATTCTTTAAGTTTTGATTTTCTTGAATCAAGGTGGATTTTTCAATTGAAAGATTTTCAGCTTGTTTCATTAAGGACTGATTTTCCAATTTCAGTTCTTTGTTTTTCTTCCCTAGTTTCTTTAATTCATCAATTGAATCATAGAATGCTTCATGCAATTCTTCAAAAGTAAATTCACTAGTGGATTCAGAAGTTACCTCATTTTCGTGTGCCATCAGGCACAGGTTGGCTTGTTCTGTTGAGGTTTCCTCGTCGGAGCTTGAGTCATCACTCGCACTCCAAGTTGCCATCATTGCTTTCTTTTTGAACTTTTTGGGACCTTTCTTCAGTTATGGACATTCGGATCTGAAATGTCCCAGCTTCTTGCACTCGTAGCATATAAGGGGTTGATCTTTCTCTTTTTTTTGCTTTGTTTCCCTTTTGTGAACTTCTTTCTCATCCCCTGTTTCTTTTTTCTTAGAAACTTCTTAAATTTTCGGGTGATGAGTGCCATCTCTTCATCCTGTTCTTCATCTTCAGTGTCATCCATTTCATAATCAGGCGAAGTTGTGGATTTGAGGGCAATGGTTCTTTTCTTTTTGACTTCATCCTCTTGATGTTGCTTCATGCTAAGTTCATGAGTCATCAAGGATCCAAGAAGCTCTTCTAGATGTAGAGTGTTCAAGTCCTTTGCTTCTTGGATGGCAGTCACCTTGGCTTCCCAAGTTCTTGACAATGACCTAAGAATCTTCCTTACAAGCTCACTGTGAGTATAAAATTTGCCAAGACTCTTCAAACCATTAATTATATCAGTAAACCGAGTAAACATAGCAGTTATGGACTCATCATGCTCTATTTTGAACAATTCATATTTATGCACTAGCATGTTTATTTTAGTCTCTTTTACTTGATTTGTTCCCTCATGGGTTACTTCTAACCTATCCCATATTTCTTTAGCAGATGCACAGGTAGAAATGCGATTAAATTCATTTGCATCTAGTGCACAATAAAGAACATTCATAGCTTTGGCATTTAATTGTGCCAATTTCTTATCAACCTCATCCCATTCTTTCTCGGGTTTGGTTGACTCCTCACCATCTATAATCTTGGTGGGTGTGTGAGGATCGTTTATTATGATACTCCACATATCATAGTCGAGTGCTTGTATGAATATCTTCATCCGAGCTTTCCAATAGGTGTAATTAGACCCATTAAAAAGTGGAGGTCGGTTTGTAGATTGCCCCTCGGCTAGAGAAGTACCGACATGGGTTGCCATAGATCTTTGTCTCTTTGATTGTTAGATCAAAGAAGGGCTAGAGCACCGGGCTCTGATACCACTTGTTGCCCAGCTATGCAACCCAAGAGGGGGGGGTGAATTGGGTTTCTAAAAATTTTAGGCTTAATTAATTACTTATGATGAATGAGAACAAAAATTTTAATTCAAGATTAATTACCTAAAGCAAGAATGCAAGGATATAATAAAGAAATAAGAAGAACCAATAAAGCACACCACAAACACAAGGATTTATAGTGGTTCGGTGCCAACCTTGCACCTACATCCACTCCCCAAGCTCCTACTTGGGAATTTCAATCCACTATACTTGTATTCAACTCGAATACAAAACGTCGGAAACTCCGACACTAGCTATCCCAAGCTAGTCTACTTATTTTCTGGGTACAAGCTAACCCAAAACACTCTGATTTCAGGTTCGGATCAACCTTTCCTTGTTTTGAAAATCCTCTAAAAACAAGAACAATTACTCACAAAGAGTAAAAAAATTTAGAGCACAAATTAATACAATAACAGCTCCTTAAATGAGCGAATATAACAATAAAAATACTTTACTCAAATGAAGTATCCCCTTTTGGATTTTCTCAAGGTGGATGAACGCTTGAATGAATGCTTGAGAAGGGAATGATCTTTGATTGAAGACTTCTTGAAGGCTTTGAAAGATCTCTTGATCAAGGTTGAACAATAGGCTTGAAAAATTCTCTCTTTGAATGCTCTTGCTTTTCTCTTTCACAATCTCTCTTGTATATTGTGGATCCTCTCTCCTTTTCTTTTGGGTATTTCGTTGATCACAGGCTTTCTCGTGTAGATTTTGGATCCTTTTGTATATAGGTTTGATCTCTCCTTTTTGATCTGCAGTTTCTTTCACCATTTGAGATATTTTATAGCAATAAGAAACAAGAGAAAACAATTTAGGCAGATAAAGAGCCATTAGAGCAATTTTAAGAAGCATAAAAGATAATTAAAACGGGCAAAAAACTAGCCATTGCTGACATTTTCCATCGCAGGGGTCGACTCATGAGTCGACTCATGCTTCAGGAGTCGACTCATGAGTCGACTTCTGTAGCAAAGACCAGAGAATGAGTTTCTGAAAATTCTTGGCTCAAATCAGCAGGGGTCGACTCATGAGTCGACTCATGCCTTGTGGGTCGACTCATGAGTCGACTCACAAGTCGTGCCAAGCCAGAAAACTAGCGTGCCAAGGGGAATTTTTGCGTGCCAATCAGCTCATAGTGCCATGAGTTGACTCATGAGTCGACTCATGCACTTCAAACCTTCATAACTTCAAAAATATAAGTCCAAACACAATGAAATTTTCACCAATAGATTACTAATCATTTGTTCTACCAAATGATACTGTCAAATTAGGATTTTAATAAAATTATGATTTTATCCCTGAAGAGCATAAGGACTTTTTCAATTTAAAATTATTTGTATCCCTTCAATCTGCTTTGTAATCATCAAAATCAATCTAGGAGCAACAGAAAGGTGTTAACATTGTTCTTGATCCATTGCATTTGGGACAAAACTTGCACTTGCCTTGTGAAGGTTATACTCATATGGAGCTCCCAATTAAAGAAGAGGGACTAAGTGTTATTTTAGGGAGAGCATTTACAGGAAACTTAAATAAATTAGAAGCAAAGATACTTTCAGTAGAGATGAAACTTTTGCATCACATGGTGACCAAATTTTTTATCCTTAGGAGTGGCAGGCATGACCTCTTATCTGATAGGGATATATGCATCATGTACCATGTGATCACCGAGACCCCCTTGAACCTTCCTACTCTGATGATTGAGACCATGAGGGAGACCTTAAATAGGTCTAAGGCTCACCTGCCTTATGGTATGGCACTCACCCTGGTCTTTAAGAGGTTTGAAGTCTGTTTTGAGGGGGAGGCAGTCATCAGATTATCACATTCTGACACCATCAACTGCCACACACTACACCGCATGGATTTTTCAAAGACTGATGGTGGTTGGTTGAAGGGTGTTGAGGAGAGAGCAGAGGAGGAGGGACCGTCTTCACCTCCTCGTGATCACAGAGCATCTCTTGATATTCAGTTCATATCGGATCATGAGGCTGGTCCCTCGAGTCAGTAAGGAGGGATGCTTCTGTACCACAGTCAGGGAGCAGAGTAGATCCTTCAATGATTAGACTTGCAGACGATCAGATTCAGTTGATTTTCCAACAGGTTGCCTCTATCTTATCCCAGCAGTTTGCGATCTCAGGTTTTACTCAGAGGATGACATCTCAGGCTGATCTAGACCAGACTATGATCCCTCATATCTCTACTATCTTTCAGATGCTTACAGCTCAGTCTGCATGACTTGAGGAGCTTAAGGGATGTATTCTGAGACTGACGGGCAGAGTTTTAGATTTGCGGAGGCAGGTATTAGCCTTAGCCCATTCCTAGTCGTAAGAGGACATCACGGAGGTCTCCAACCTGTCTGCAGAGACGGCTAGGCTTCGAAGCTTTTTGGAGAGTGGCTTTAATTTTTTGAGGCAAGAAATTAGGGACTCCAATGAGACTGTCTCTACTCAGATTCATATCCTGATGCAGTCTATATCGAGAGCTTTGGAATAATTGGACACCATCAAACTTGCTCTCCTAGTACAGCCCATATCTTCCCAGGCTCCAGGACCTTCTCGCGCTTCTGCTCGTATCGGTACTTCTACTCGTGGCCGAGGCAGACATGGTCGAGGACATGCCCGTGGCTTTAATCTTGAGACTCCTCATCATATCTCTGACTCTTCTGATTCTGATGCCTCTAGCCATGATATTTATTAGATCTAGCATAGTTAGTCTTTTATGTCTAGGATCTAACTTATGGCCTTTGTATTTATTGGCTAATTGACTCATGGATAGTTATATTTCTTGTTATCCATGACTTTTGTATGGCCTATGTATTTTGACTTGACTCTTATGTATTGTGACACTTATGTATATGATAACTCTTCAGTCATATTTTGGATATATATATATATATGCTTTTAACTTCTATGAATGTTATTTGGATTAATTTTTATGAATGGCATCAATTGAAATGTCTTAATTATGTGATATGAAAAATACCTCATATATGTGCTATAAAATATTATAAATGGCAATATATTCTATATGAGCAAATTGAAATATTCTTTATGATTGCTATAGTGAGGGAGAGTCTTTTTCATTTTTCTTTAAAAATCTCTTAAGATCTTAATTGATGTTGTCAAAAAGGGAGAGTAGAGAAATAAAATCGGACAATAAGCAAATGTGTCAAAGAAAATAATCTTATAAGCAATTTTCAAACTAATCTTCAAACAACTCATGATATATTTTATTTAAATAATTGGCTATAATATTTAAGTGATGCATCTTCATAAATTTAAAATTTTTAATCAATTCTTTATATATGTTATATTTTGCTTTTGCTCAAGTATTTTGTCATCATCAAAAAGGGAGAGATTGTTGCTCCATGAATTAATTTTGATGATTACAAAATATTTGAGAAGATTACTAACAATTTTGGCTTGAAAAAAAATTTATTATATTTCAGAGACAGAATTATAATTTTATCAAGTTCTGATTCGAAAGCTTCAAGAGCAAGAACAGAAGATTTGTGATCTATTGGAGGTAATTTCATATTTTTTGGATATATATTTTGAGAGAAAATCAAGTTTAAAGAAAAGGATCAACCCCTAGGTCGACCCCTGTCAAAAGGGGCTGAACGGCACGCTATTTTTGGCTGGCACATCCAAAGGGGACGACCCTAAGGTCGACCCCTATGCCAGAGATCGACCCCAGGGTCGACCCCTGACCCCTGTGCCAGAGGTCGATCCCAGGGATGACCTCTATTGTCTGTGTAAGCCAAAGATACAGAACAGTCACTTTCTGTTCTGTACCACAGAGGTCGACTCCTGTGCAGGGGATGACCCTAGGGTCGACCCCTGTGACGGAAAATCTCTGTAACTGCTAGTTTTCAATCCATTTTGGTCACATTTAATACTCATTTAAAGCTCTCCAATGACTCTAAATCTGTCCAGATTTCTCTCTAGCATCTATTGAAGATATAAAGGCACTTAAAGGAGAAAAAAATATAAGAGATTCAAGCATTCATTTCAGCTCCAAGCAAAAAGTTCTCTTCAAGTAAAAGAAGCTTTCATTTCAAGTTCACCAACCCCTCAAGAGCTCATTCAAATCTTCAACAATCTTGAGAAAAATCAGAAAAGCTTCTTTCTTGTTGTGTAAAGTGTACTTAAAGTTTTATTTGCTCATTAAAGGAGCTAAACTTATATTTCTTTATCATTAACTCTTATACTCTGTTTCTGTCTTGATCTTTAGTTTTGGAAGAGTTTCAAAACTTGGATAGGTTGATCCGAACCTTAAATCGGATTGTATTGGATTGGCTTATACTTGAAAAATAAGTGTTCTAGCTTAGGATAGCTAGAGTCGGAGGTACCGATATTGTATTCTTGTTGAATACATTTTAGTGGATTTAAATTTCTAAGTAGGAGCTTGGGGAGTGGATATAGATGTAAGATTGACACCGAACCACTATAAACCTTGATTGTTTGTGGTGTACTTACTTGCTCTCTATCTAAATTTCTTTATTTTCTTGCATTCTTGCATCTCATTTCTACACTTTGCTTAAATCACTTACTATATATAACTTGCTTATTATTACTTAATCCTTGTGGTTCTAAATTAACTTTAAAATTTTAAAAACCCAATTCACCCCCCCCTCTTGGGTTGCATAGCTGGGCAACAAAGATCTTCTTAGATCAACCTGAAACAATATTTTATAAATGAATCTTTATCTGGCCACTAAATAATAAATTTCAAAATCAAAAGCAACATCAAAGTATTCTCCCATATCAAATTTGAGCTTGCAATTCTCTCAAACTGTTAATGGTTAAATCGATAATCACAATGTATAATAAATTTTTATGATCAATCTTTTTGCAATTACTTTAAATCAAAATCCAACTAATCATATCATGATCCATAGATTGTTACATCATATATCAAGCCCTATGAATTATTTTTCCAAAGTGATCTTTTCATTCATAATCACAAGGGTTAGTCAAAATCATGAAGATAACTTATACTGCAATCATCATAGATCTATACCACAATATCCTTAGCGTCTATGTACCTACACTCATCCCATATCCGATTCTGTATCATAATTTATCTAACCTGGCTTGGCATTTCTATCAAATTGAACATATGATCACACTATTAAAAAGCCCGCAAGCAATCTGACCCCTCAGATCAACTATAATGCTCAAGCTGATATCCACACCAAAGCTTAGACTTTTTTCAAGAATACTTAACAATTCAATAATTTCGCATCAATTTTGGGATTTTGCCCCTTAATATACAATCAAAGATCTAATCTCTCCTCGATCAAAATCAATATGATTATAGATCAAAATCTTTCTATCACATTTAAGATTAAAATATAGACTAATAAAATCAGTACTAATTAAGTGACCAAGATTTTGAGATTGAGATAAATGCATATTCATTTAAGATTGAGTTGGAATCAATTGGATGCAAAATCTTACAGCAAGATTGATTTATTAAAATCAATTATATTTGAAATAGAGCTTGAGATAAATTTGGCACAAATACTATGATAAAGTTTTGATTCCATAAAAGATAATGGCCAACCTTGATTAAAATCAAATCTTCAGATAACGGTGAAAGTGATCATGATTATGTAGTAATGGCATTAGGCAACAATGATCCATCATAATTATGGAAATGATCTCAAAATTGAATCATAAATATTAAATCTAAGAAGATAAATTATCGATGTTGTGATTTCTATATTTGAATTGAGATCATAAGGAGGGAACGAAACATATTAGATTAGATACTTGATAAATAGACCAAATTCAATTAATAACTAACTAACCTTAGACATAAGGTGGTCAAAACTTTCCTTAGCACAATCAATATAGTCATATTATGACTAGCCTAAGAATCCATAGTACTCACATTTTCTTTATGAATAAAAGTCTCTTTTATCAGAGAATCATATCTTTCATCATAATATATTTCAAACCACCATCAATATTTTTGATCAATTTTAAATGACTCAACCACCAAACTTCCACTCCACAACTCTGATTAACATTCTCCAAAATTTCTTAATGATCCGAGATTAAAATTCTATAAAGTCATAGCAAAGATTTTATTATATTAGATCATAATTATTCCATGAGATAATTTTCATGTTTGTACCATTGTGTGATCAAGATACTAACCTTTAAATTTGATTTGCATCAAGCCAACTCTGAATTACCTTGGCAATTCAATTAGACAATTCAAAATCAATCTCTCTTTTTGAAAAATCAACCTCTAACTTATTCATCATGATTCTATAAATTGCTAAAGCATCATAATTTGGAAAGCGAATCAACTTTAGAAGATCCACTCACAACATCAAATTCAAGAAATTATTCTTGATAATTATTTATAAAATGCCCTTCCATTACTTAGTAAAATCTTGCCATATCCAACCTAGAAGGCGGTCCCCAACATCAAAGTACTGAAGGACGCATTGTATCCACATTATTAATCATTTGATTACCCTCTTTCTATTTTTTTTATCAATAAACAACTATAGTCCTCTAACTCAAGATGACTTTCAATAGGTTCAAGATTGTCATAACATCATATTAAATTTTTCAAATAAATCCAATGCTAACACAACATAATACAACCAATCTATATTATTCAAAATATATATTTCTTCCTATATTAGTTATTTAACCTCGATGACTTCCTCAAAATTTAATCTGTGTCAATCTTCTATGCTTCAATCCTAAGGATCATAATTTATATCCATAAGAGAAACTCAAATGCTGTGTAATAATTTAATCAACTTTAAACATCCATAATTATTTTGAGATAATCAATTAAGATCCTAATTCTATCCCACTCTCACTAAACTAAGTTCTTATCATCTTTAACCTAAAAGCTCTGATACCACTCTATCATGCTTTGAACTCAGCATCCGGATCGGACATGTGATGGCTGTACACTCCTTAGGGCAACGTCCTAAAACATATGCAAGACTTGCATTTTTATCAATACACAATCATATCAATTCAACATGGGCAGTGGTAAAAATAAATTCACTAGTATTTTATTCAATAGAAAGATAAATTCTCTTAGGCTAATAAGAAATAAAACAAAGATCTAATAAAGTTTCAAAATAATTTGTTTATTTAAAGATAGCTAAGCAAGTAACATCCAAAACCCTACGCTCTTCACTAATCGGTCCCAAGCCCATTAGTATCTTCTAGATCCAAAAAAATAAAAAAGAGAGAGTGAACTTTATGGGCTCAGTAAGTTACCAATATCTCTAAGAGATCAAACAAGTATAATTAATTTTTTTTTAAATATAAAAATTAACAATAATAGATACATATACCAATATAATTTTAATTTTTAAAATATGCCATGTATAATGGTATAATATAAAATCCTTTCTCAATCTTCGGTGACTATAGCCACGATCAGCCCCGTGACAAGATCCAAAAGAGACTAGCTCCTAAATATAGAACATCCGATCCATCGACGTGCACTAGTGATTAGCCCTACTAGTTAGGCAGAGAAAAGAACTTACTCTGATTTACACTGCCATGATGAGCCCCATGATAGGGCAAAGAGATTAGTCTTGAAAATAAATATGTGACACATTAGTATGTGCCAGCGATCAATCCGATTGGCTAAGCCCAAAAGGAATAATTCTATCAGTGATCAACTCCAACTGGCTAGACACAGGAAAAACTAATTTCTGAATATGGCCAATGATCAGTCTCATTGGCTAAATCCAGATCATAGTGTAACTAGAGAGTTTTTCTCATAATTTTATAATAACTAATTTTTTATAAATAATCATACTTATTTTCATAATCTTGGTCCAAGTCATGATTTGGATCAGATCATGAGATAAATCTAAACATCTCGGATTGATCTAGATCTAATCAGATTAGAGTCCGATCAATGGGACGATTTCACAAAAGATTGGCTTTCCCTCTGGCCCCCTTTTTTTCTCTTCCTTCTTTTTTTTCACATTTTTTCTTCTCTTTTTTTCTTTTTCTTCCTTCTTCCTTTCTTCTTCCTCTTCTCTCTTCTTTCACAAAATAGAGGACTTACGTCTCCTTCCCGAATCAAAGAACATTCTCCTTCCAGTCGGCAACCACTGTGGCCGGAGGAGCAAACCCCAACAGTGACAACTGGCTTGGTCTGGTGACTTGCGGTGGCCAATGGCATCGAAAAATTAAGAACAAGGTATGGAAAACTTGAGGAATCAATCATTGAGAATTTCATGAAATTTTTGACAAAAAAATTGACAAAATTTCTAGCTTTGAACCCATAAAATATTGAGGGGAAGATGATTGAAGAGATTTACATGGTCTTGGATGGGATTTGATTTGATTTCTAGCAGTCAAAGCAAGATCAGACCACCAATATATCAAGAAGAAATCAAATAAAGGGGCAACCAAACGGCAGTGATTTTGGTGGAAAAAAATCTAAGGGATTAAGGCCTTTAAATAGACCTCCAAGGAAAGAATTAGAGTTAGATTTCAACTTGAAATCCTAGTGTTTGCAGAATTCTTGATAGAAAAGAACTCCTTCAAGAACTCTTTCATGAATATTCCCAGCTCCCATGATAATTTCAGCTTTTTTCCAACACGTGCAAAGCATGTACTGGCCTTAAGAATCCTTTCTCTTTTTTTTTCTTAATTTCAGACCTGCTTTAAGATCCATCCATGGCACTGGGATATTACAACTAATTTGATATTTTGCAAGAAATATGAATTATGTTGCCACTATATAAAATACCAGCAATTTCTTTAAAAAAATAGTCAGAATGATCATGCAAAACACCTTTAACTAATTAAATTCAAAATAACGAGCAATAATAAATTTTTAGTGGCTCTTTTTTTCTTATCCTGTTAGATCACTTGGCTGTTGGGTTTCGGTGGCACAGTGGAAGGTTTAAATATTTAAAATTTTTCATTCAAATATTCAGGTGCACTGAAACCCTAGAACCCAGGCACCCTTGACAATACCAATCAAAGCATAGATCTATAAGAAATATTCGAAAGCATACCTCTTGAATTCTAATTTAGTGAAGAATTACTTTCACAAAGCATTCAAGTGTTCGCCCTCCAATGGTGATCCACACAGAAACCGAACCAAAGACGGCGCCCCTTCTTCACCTTGCTTTAAGAGTTCTAACCTTTAGAACTTGACCAACCACCAATCGATCAGACCCACCACCAGACTTGAGTTTGATCCTCTCAAAACCTCCTTCTGGCCTTGACCTCCTTCTTTAGAATTTCTTAAACTCTTGAAACTATTAGGAATAGGCTTATCTTAAAAGAACAAACCTTGTTCTAAAACCTAGAGTTGCAAGAGAGGGAGAGAGAGAGTAAATAGGGATGTAGGAATTGAATGACTAATTCATTCTTCCAGTCCCTATTTATAGAACCGAGGGGGCACCAATAGAAAGGATAAATGGATGCCAAGGATAACCAGAGTTTCTTCTTACAGAAAGACACATCTGGTTTTCGATACGTCAATTTCCTCTCCCACACGCATGCCAAGGATAAACGGATGCTTTTGGTGTCCCCTAACAAATCAGATTAATCCTCAACTTGCCATGTGGCAAGAGGATTCAAATTTGATTCCAGATAGCTAGATAATCTGATAAGTGCCGGCCCCTTCTACTTGAAGTAGAAAGACTCTTCACACATCACTTCGCATGAAGACTTATCACCCACACGTGTCAATCTTTTCCAAGCATCCCATGCCCATTCAAAAGGATATATTTACACTTTAAAAAGTGTGCCAAGGAAGTTCAACAGCTGATCAACAAGCCACATAGGTTTGAGTCCCAAAGCAGAAGGACTCTTGGTCCTTCTGCATGCCAAAACCAAGTGGGCGTGCACCCCTTCGCAAAACCACGCCAAGAGTCCATAACTAAATGGACTCTTGGTTATATGGCATGGAGGAGTCTTGAGGCATCCCACTTTGGGCTTCCTCCAGATGGCTCGACCCAATCCAAAAACTCACCAAATTAGATTAGCCAAAAAATAAAGATTGAGATCAAATCTGATCTCCCAAGGAGCTGGGGTTAGCCACACATGCTAGCATGCTTACTGGCTACTCAATTGGATCCATAATTTCAATCAACCATATCAAATGGGTTCTTGGCCAATTCTCTAATGTATGTGACCCATTGAGTTCCATATCTAGCCAATTGTAAGTCCAAATATAAATTGATCTAATTTGATTAGAACCATTTCTAATCGATTAAGATCCAAACTATGCTAATCCACGTTCAACAATTAGAACCCTTTCTAATTGGAGATCGAATTAAACTCTTTAATTCGATCAAATCTACAAGTCAAGATTGACATCTAGCAATATATCATGACTATCCAGAAGATGTAAAATTTGATAACAATATCAAACATACCCTTTAGTGGTAAGTTATGGTGCACTTCAATCCTTCGATCATCCCACATCCTAAATATGTTCATGAGTATAGAATCATATCAAACTCAAACACATATACTTATTGATTCTCCATCAATCAATGATGACTTTGATGCTGAAGTATTAAAAATTCTTTCTAATCTTCATCCTGCTTTGGTCAAAGACTTTCGAGTCATCAAGAGATGAGAATGCATAGGATAACATCTCCTCTTTCTAGGAGTGATCGATTTCTTATTGACCGACTCACAATCTCCATACACATTCCACCATATCCAGAATATCTGGTACATGTCTTTATGCCATATATGAGTATGAACCAAAATACAGATTCATGTGCACAAGATTCTATGATAGTCTCAAATCTAAAGATCACTTGCATAACTCCCACTTAAAGAACTATCTTTTGACATGTACGTAAGGCTTCATAAGATATTCTCTATTGACGAGTCAATTCAGTGAATTCATTCTCTAATGAGTATTTATATTCATATATTAGTGTCCCACATAAGTTGCTTGTGAAATCAGCCACCCTCTCCATTAAGCATATATCACTATAAGAAAATAGTGATTTTGCGATCGATTTTGCGATCAAATTTTTTGATTGAAATTTACGACTAAAATTTTTTACGATCGATTATTAAAAAAAATTAATATAGCGACCAAAAAATATTGATTACAAAATTAAAATTTTACGATCAATTTTATGATCGATAATAAAAAAAAATAATATAGCAATCGAAAAAATCATTGCAAAATTGATTGCAAAATTAAAATTTTACGATTGATTTTACAACCAAAAAATTGAATTTAAAAATAAATTTATAAAATATTAATTTTTATAGATTTACAATCATAAATTCATTGAAATAATTTTTAATTATTTAATTTAATTTTTAAATAATTTAGTGATCAATTTTTTAATTGCAAAATGAATTTATTATTGTACAACCAAAAAATCAATTGCAAGCTTTTCATTTTTTTATTTCTATTAAAAATTTTATGATCAAAAAATTGATCGCAAAATTTTTGACTTGTTTTCTAATCTATAGATAAGTTTACAATCAATTTTTTGCTCATAAATTTTTTTAATATTTTACAACTAAAAAATTGATACTAAAATATTTTAATTATATTTTTTAATTTAAATTTATTTACGATCAATTTTTTGATTGCAAAATATTAAAAAAAATTATGATCAAAAAATTGATCACAAAATACTTGAATTATTTTTTAATCTATAAATAAGTTTACAACTAATTTTTTGGTCATAAATTTTTTAATATTTTATAACCAAAAAATCAATAGTAAAATATTTTAATTATTTTTTTAATTAAATATATTTGAGATCAATTTTTTGGTTGTAAAATATTAAAAAAATTTACAACCAAAAAATTGATCATAAAATACTTGAATTATTTTTTTAATCTATAAATAATTTTGTAATTAATTTTTTAATCAAAAAATTAATATTTTATGATCAAAAAATTAATCACAAACTTATTTATAGATTAAAAAATAATTCAAAAATTTTGTGATCAATTTTTTGATCATAAAATTTTTTAATATTTTGTAATCAAAAAATCGATCGTAAATATATTTTGCAACCGAATATAATTTTTTTCTATTTTTCTCTGAATATGATATAATTTTAAAATTTAAACCCAATCTTTATTGTTTATTATCTAAATAGTTATTATTAGAGTATCATCACAAAAGACTGCCTCGATCCGATAGCCCTAGCTATATCGATTAATAAAATTTGATTTCGACGGTCACGAGCGATCTCATGATGATCTAATAGATAGAGATCACCGATAGATTCAAAAATTTACACCGATAATGTCGATGATATTTGTAGCATATTATTAAAATTTTACTTCAATCGAACATCATTATCATGGTTAATTTAGTACGGAATGATTTGGACCGTTCAATAAAAAATGAGTGATCACAAGACCAAATGACATCCGATTGTAAGATGATTTTTTAGATAAATAATCTTTACTACTACTTTGATCATTTGTATGGTGGTGATCATAAAATTCAAACTGCGCATATATGAACTATCCAAAACTATGTCTCTTGATACTTATTCTTAAAGTCCTTAAATAATTATATTTGTGCTTTTGTAAGATTTGTTTAACATGGATGGTTCATGTACATGCAGTTTAAATTTTATGATCACCACCATACAAATGATCAAAGTCATAGTAAAGATCATTTATCTAAAAAATTATCTTATAATCGAATGCCGTTTGACTTTTTGATCACTCATTTTTTATTTAATGGTCCAAATTATCCCATGCTAAATTGACCATTATAATGATATCTGATTAAAGTAAAATTTTGATTAGTGTGTTTAAAAATATCACTGAGATCATCATTGCAAGTTTTTAGACTCATTGATGGTCTCTATCTATCAGATCATCAGATGGTCATTCGCGATCGTGAAAAATAAATTTTATTGATCGGCATAGTTAGGGCTATCGGATCGAGATGATCTTTTGTGACGATACTCTAATGATAATTATTCAGATAATGAACGGTGAAGATGGGTTTTAAATTTTAAAATTATACCATATTTAAAGAAAAATAAGAAAAAAATAATATTCGATTGTAAAATTCATTTGCGATCGATTTTTTGGTCATAAAATATTAAAATATTTTGTGACCAAAAAATTGATCACAAAATTCTTGAATTATATTTTTAATTTATAAATAAGTTTACGATCAATTTTTTAACCATAAAATATTAATTTTATGATCAAAAAATTGATCATAAAATTATTTATAGATTAAAAAAAATAATTTAAGTATTTTACGATGGATTTTTTTATCATAATTTTTTTAATATTTTATAACCAAAAAATTGATCAAAAATATATTTAAATTAAAAAAATAATTAAAATATTTTATGACCTATTTGATGATTGTAAAATTTAAAAAAAAAATATGATCGAAAAATCAGTCGCAAACTTATTTATAGTTTAAAAAATAGCTCAAAAATTTTATGACCAATTTTTCAGTCACAAAGTTTATTATTTATGAAATATTAAAAAAATTACAATTGAAAAATTGATTATAAAATTTTTAAATTAATTTTTTAATCTATAAATAAGTTTGTGATTGATTTTTTCATTGTAAAATATTAATTTTACGATCGAAAAATCAATCATAAAATTTTTAAATTATTTTTATTCTATAATTAAGTTTGTGATCGATTTTTCGACCATAAAATTTTTTGAATATTTTACAACAAAAAAATCAATCGTAAATTTGAATTTTGAAAAAAAATTAATGGATGCTACCGATTTCTTCCCCTCCCCTCTCCTCCCTGACCTTTTCCCCTCTTCCCCTCCCCAATGCCCGAAGCCCCTCTTCTCCTCCCCAACGATTGCCCGTGATGGCCTCCCCTCATCGGCCCACTAGTGACGGCACCCCCCTCCCATCACCAGTGATCACCCATGACGGCCTCCCCTCCCCTCTGGCCTACCCTCACCGACCCGCCTGCAATGGCCCCCTCTACTCTCCCCGATGACTGTCCGTGATGGCCTCCCTTACCGGCCCACCCGCAACGGCCTCTACTCCCCTCCTCGATGACCGAACCCCCTCTTCCCCTCCTAGGCTCAACCGCGACGGCCCGCCCTCCCCTCTCCAACGACCGCCTACAATGGCCTCCCCTCGACGGCCTCCCCTCCACTTCGACCTCCCCACGTCGGCCCGCCAGCGATGGCTCCCCCTCCCCACCCATGCGACTGCCCGTCCGCCCACCCGCAACGGCCTCCCCTCACTATAAGCCATGAGAAACGGGTGGGAAACATCCTCGATCCATAGTGGACCATGAGAAACCGAGGGGAATCGGTCGCTGGTCCACGCCTCGCTCCATGGATCACGCCAGCTAAATTTTATTTTTAATAATAATATAAAAAATAAAATACATAAAAAATAAAAATAATATAATAAAAAACTAAATATTAAATATTAAAAAATTAAAATTTTATGACCAACTTTGCGATCGATTTTAAAAATTAAAATATTATAAAAAATAAATTATGACTGATTTCATGATCAATTTTTTAAAAAAATTCAAAAATATTTAGTGACTGATTTTACGATTGATTTTATAAATAAAAAATATTTTAATAAAATTAGTGACCAATTTTACGATCGATAAATTAATTAGAAAAATAAAAATAATTAGTGATCGATTTTATTAATAAAAAATTTAAAAATAATTAATGACTAATTTTACGACTGATTTATTAATAAAAAAATATTTTAATAAATTTAGCAACTAATTTTGTGGATGATTTTATTAATAAAAAATTAAAAAAATTAACGATCAATTTTATGATCAATTTTATTAATAAAAAATATTTTAACAAAATTAACGATCGATTTTGCGATCGATATATTAATTTAAAAAAATTAAAAATAATTAGCGATCGATTTTGTGATTGATTTTATTAATAAAAAATTTTAAAAATTAGTGACTGATTTTGTGATCAATTTATTAATAAAAAATATTCTAGTAAATTTAACGATCGATTTTATGATCGATTTTAAAAAATAAAATATTATAAAATTTTAATTATTTTTTTTTTTTTGATCGCTAAATTGGTCATAAAATTTTGTGATCGATTTAAATCAGTCGCAAAGTTTTGCAGCCAGTATTTTTGCAATCAATTAAAATCGATCATAAAATAAATTAGTAATCAATTTTTATTATTTTACAATCAATTTTTCGATCGCTAAATCTCTGATTTTTTGTAATGCATAGAATATACTGGTCTATCTGGAATATTGATTTCTGACTCAATATTTTTTTGATCAGAAATATTTTAGATTAAAATTTTAAGATTTTAGATTTTACATGAATAAATCCTTCATGATCTTAAAATTATTGTCCTAATCTATAGTATTTATCATAATCTTAAAAATAATAAGATACAACTAAAATGATGAGTTATATTTTATTTTATTAATAAATAAATAATATTATTATATATATTAAAAATTTATAAAAAAATAATCATATCACTCGTGTGATTGATTTATAGGATACATTTCTTTCGTTGACTTGCTTCGACTGGAGCTGCAACTGCATTGCAGTCCGATGGTCGACAGCTAATTTGTTTTGTCTTTCTTTGATTTCATTTTTGTCTTTCACTCAGATTCGATCGTTTTGGCACAACAGACAAATGTAAGGGACCTGTGGCTGACAAATAAAATCAGATAATATAAGTTGGAGGATAATTGATTCTTTGCAAGACGGAGACCTGTTGTTTTGGTGGATACGGAAAATATAAATTAATCCTACAAACTGATATATTTTATTAATACTTTTGCATCAAAATTTTCATACCATTATAGCGACACATATAGAATCTGCCGATAATAAGTTTTTTATCGTACTAATTTGATTTAAAATTTTTTTATCAATTTAATAAATATATCAATTTATTTACAAAAATAATATAAATTCTATAAAATAATATTTTAAATAATATTTTTTAAAAAAAATATCATTTCAAATGATATTTTTTAAAAAAAATATCATTTCAAATGATATTTTTTTAAAAAAATATCATTTGAAATGATATTTTTTTAAAAAAATATCATTTGAAATGATATTTTTTTGATCCCAATCGCTATCTATCTGAACATCTGCCACAAAAAAAAAATACTACTCAAATGATGGTATCGAGATTTGAATATTTTAGTAGGCTTTTAACCCACGAGGATAATAACTCCGGACCTTTTTTACCTTCTGTAAGTTCAATGGTGCGAACCATTAATGTTGAGGCCACGTTTACAGAACAGCATTCTAATACTATGGACTCTAGTTATCCAATTATTCAAAGTCCTATAGTGACTTTTCCTATGATGATTTCATCTATGGTGACTTCTTCTATGCTGGGAGTAGCAATAAGTGTGGGACACGACACTCAAATGGAGGACGATGATTGGATCAGTACTAGAATAAATTCTGATAACCGAGATTTTAAATCCGATGAGAATGAGACTGATGAAGAATGGCTTGATGAGGACAGTAACAATAATGAAAATGAAGATGGTGATGAAGATAATCAGCCCGATATTGTAGGAGAACTCGAACCTCCTTTGCATGAAGATGATAATGTACAAGAATCTGAACCTCATTTGCATGAACCACCATAATTTTTTAGTAACTTAAATTTAGATCAAGATGATGGTGTTAGTGCTGGTCGAAGATTGTACTCTGACTCTCAATTTTGGAACTCCTCGATGACTGAATTTTCTATCGGTCTGATATTTCAGAGTAAAGATGAGCTAAAGAGAGCTGTTGATCTTTATTACATTCGAAAACATCGGACATACAATGTAGTCCGATCACATTCAAAGTTGTGGTCCATATGATGTGCATCATCACATACTAAACAAGAATGTAAATGGAGACTTCGTGCTGCACTTTTGAAGAAGCATAGATATTTTTAGATCACAAGATATGAGGGTTGTCACACTTATTTGTTTATGAAATTGAGTCGAGACCACAAATATATCAGTGGAAAAATGATTGGCACACTAGTCCGACATTTGGTTGAGAAAGATCCAGGTGTTAAAGTGAAAGCTATTATGGCAACCGTTAATAAGCAATTTCAATATACAGTGTTATACAGGAAAGTATGGTGTAGAAAACAAAAGGTATTGGTTGATGTTTATGGAGAATGGAAGTCGTCTTATGCAAAATTATCCTATTATATGGTGGCACTCCAAAATGTAAACTCTAGCACTATTGTTTCATAGGATTTTTTTTCAATTGAGAATTTCGATGTGTGGATTTTAAATTATATTTTTTGGGCTTTCGAACCATACATTCAGGGTTGGAGGCACTGCCGTTCTGTGATCAGCATCGATGGCACGCACTTGTATGAGAAGTTTAAAGGTAAGATGCTAATTGCAATAGGAGTTGATGCAGAAAATGAGATTTATCCCTTAGCATATGCAATTGTGGATGAGAAGACGACTGCTAGTTGGAGTTGGTTTTTTTTCCGGCTCAGGACATATGTCACACAAGATAGAAATGGAATATGTCTAATTTCTGACAGACATCCAGGTATATTGAATGCCATTGTAGATGAGTCTATTGGATGGAGTCCGCCACGTGCCTATCACTGATATAGCTTAAGATATATCTGCAGCAATTTCAACATTCACTTTAAAAATGCACAGCTCAAAATGGCAATATAGCAAGCAAGGAGCACTTATCAAGTTCGTAAGCTCGACTTTATCATGAGTAGGATCAAGACAGTGAATGTAGAGGCTTGAACTTGGCTGTCTAAGTTGAAACCAGAGAAGTGGATATTGACACATAATGGCGACATGCGTTATGGTATTTTAACTATAAATTTATTGAAAGTTTTTAATAGTGTCTTACGAGGAGCTAGAAATGTGCCAATTACAGCTTGCATTCAAATGACATTCTACCGTCTTGTGAAATATTTTAATATGAGACATGCCCAAGCTTCAAGATGTGTGCAAGAGAATCCAAATAATTTTTTTACTCCTCATATTGCGATTAAGATTGCAGAAGATTGCTTGGAGTGGCGAATTTTATCCATTACCACATGAAGACTATTAGATGTCCACACACTTGTATACATATATTCCTGATCATCATCGTTTGAGATCTAAGCAGAAAGGCAGGCTAAAGTCAACAAGATTGTGAAATGAGATGAATGATAGGCAAATAAGAAACAAGAATCATTATGGTATTTGTAGAGAATAGGGTCATGATCGTTGTCGCTGTCCTAGGTTACTTCCACACACATCAACTTCAAATAGTGAAAGACATTAAAGAGTTATATATTATTTTATGTATTTTCGATAGTTGAACTGTTGTGTAATCTATATTCCAAATTGTATATTAGCCTCTCCATTGCTCTATGTATAATTGCAGAGTTGTATTTATCATGAAATGAATTAGTATCATATTTCTCATGCTCCAATACACTTGGAATGTATATTATTGTTTTAAAGTCATTAGTGTACTATGGCTTGTGAGAGATGGCATCTAGGCCCTCGAGACCATAGTATTCTTACATTGCAAAAGACCCATCGCTCACAGGCCATCATAGATGGCAATGTAAGTATTAAATTCTTACTATTTATATTTTTTTAAAAAAAATCTTGTTTGAGAGATACATATTATCTAATTATTTTATCTTATTACAGGAGCCTAGACACCTCCGATTACAACGAGCCAATGCTGACATATGGAGGACAGAGGATATCTCAGATAGAGTTTTAGATTATTTACGATATTTGAGGTTTTATGGAGTTTATCGGATTGGGCGCATATAGATGGATGTTGGTGTTATTATTGCCTTACTTAAGAGATGGCATCCAGAGACACATATATTTCATCTTCCATTCGGTGAGGCAACCATCACGTTACAGGATGTTAGTGTCTTCACCGAACTATCAGTTGATGGTGAGGTAATTACAAGAGTTGATCCCACTCTTAGCATTCCAGAGTGGCAGGATATGTGCTATCGATTATGAGGATTTCAGTCTGATGTGCAGTTTTTTGATCATTTATGATTGAAGATAGAGTATTTGGATGATCATTATCGATATTTCCACATTGGAGATGATGCACTAAAGGAGATGATGTGACAGTATGTCAAGGGCTACGTACTGTAACTATTAGAGAGTGTCCTTTTGCTAATACTTCATCGAACAAGATGAAGTTAATGTTTTTACCATCATTAGAGGATTTAGATTTTACTCGTAGGCTTAGTTGGGGTAATGCAGTACTAGCTTGCCTGTATAGAGCTATATATCGGGGTTCTGTGGCAAACCAGTCAAAGATTGGAGGTTATCTTGTATTATTGCAGACATAAGAAATACAAATTTTAATTTTCTACATGGTATTATAGTTTTGATTGGACATATCACATATGATTTTTTTTGAATTGATAGATTTGGATATGAGAGAGGATGCCGACTATAAGTCCATTGTGGAGACAATTGCTTGAGATACCATCAGAGCAGCACGACCCCGATGTTTTATTCAAATTAGATGTACTTTGGGGATATAGGTATATAAATATTAATTTCATTACTTACAAAATTTAATTACCAATGAATTTTAATTAATGTGAACATACTGTCGAGCAAATGAAACATTGCATTCGACGTTCACCATATATCGATAAAGGTGGCACGAGTTTATAGAGATCAGTTGGATACATTGACCGATACATGTAGATAGATAATTTTAATTTATATACACATATAATTTTGTAGTATCCGTAGTCTATTAAAAAATAAGCTTACTAATCCGACTTTATGTTTAACTCTATCAGTTTTTGTAGGAGTCATACACAGATCATATATTGTCCATATTACCACAGAGTTGCACGGATGGACATGATATATGGACTGCTAGGGCACCGCTTATTTATTTTGATGTGGAGTGGTATCTTCCAGATCGTGTACTACGGTAGTTTGGACGGACTAAAAACATCCCAGAATAGTTTGATACCAGCCAGCGACTTCATCGTATTGATCGACAAGGAAGAGCTCATATTGACTGGTGTATCAAATATGCACAGTATATCACTATTTGGAATGCACGACGAGATCATATAGTTCATGATGATCATATTAGGAGGTCATCTATATACCGAGGATTACATGACTTGGTTTCTTAGCATTACAGTATCGGTCATTGGACAGCCTTGATATGCAGTTTCAGAGTACAAGGGTGAGAGTTCTACCGTACGCATGTTGGTAGAGCCTCAAAAATTATCTTATGTCAATCTTATATTTAATTTCAATTCATTAAATCTTTATTTTACTTCTTATCGTTAATGCAAAATATTTTATATAGCTACATTATATCTTTATTTTATGATCTATAATATATTGTTAATTTTTTTTTGTTATGTAGACTGATCGTTTGTCAGGTCTTATGCTGGACACTCGTCGTGCTTTATCTGTGATTAATGAGGACGAGCGGATCCGGATACTGCAGGAAATGGAGAGATCATGTTTAGGGACATTGACAGCGATTGGAGCATTCTATGCGTCAAATATGAAATATACACCATCACAATATGCTCCAGATATGCCAGCACTATGTATTCCGCAGATGTCATCGTCACATGCTGCACATATACCACCATTTTTTTATCCACAGATGCCAAGGTCTTCATCTTCCTACATGCCCCAGATGACAGCACCGAGTCTGAGTTGGCATCATGATTTTTCATCTAAGTGGTCTGATTTTTTTATTCCAAGCCCATCATTGGATCCATTTGAGGGGGTTGAGGGAGTCACTCAGCTCACAGATGCTCCAGCAGCGTCTATTATTCCTAATATGCATGTTCAGGAGACGTCCGCTGTTATAGGAGAGGGACCATCACAGATGACACAGGAGCAGGAGGAGCGACTGTTGAGGACCTTCGTGAGAAGGTCCAAGCGGCTACAGGCACTATGACGCTCTTGTGGGACTTAGTATTTTTTGGATTTATAGTACTGTGGAATTTTTTTGTAAACTATATACTTTTGTTCTATTTTATATTATTTATTATTATTTTTATCGGAGTTTTAGATATCTTGCTTGTTTAATCCAAATATTAGGATGTTATATGGTTTGTCATGATTTTCACATGTGTCTTGAAAAGAAATTGAGGAAGAAAATATCACGTTAAAAGAGCTATCTAAATTAGATTTCAAAAATAATATCGTGCATAAAAAAATATAAATAATAATAAGAAAATATATTACGTATCCAAAAAAAATTGATTTAAAAAATATAAATAAAATATATCATGAACAAAAGATTAAGATGAGAAAAAAAATTATCTTAAAAATATCATTTGGATATATGTCACTACTTTTTTATCCACAGATGCCAAGAACTTCATTTTTCTACATGTCCCAGATGACAGCACCGTGTCCGAGTTGGCATCATGACTCTTTATTTGAGTGGTCTGATCTTTATTACAGATCCATCATTGAATGCAGATAAGAGGATTGAAGAGGTCACTCAACTCATAAATGCTCCAACAGGACTTATTATTCCTGATATGCATGTTCAGGAGACATCCACTGATATAAGAGAGGGACCAGGTAATACAGGAGCAAAAGCGACCGTTGAGGACCTTTTCAACGGCCACGGACACCACGACATCCGTATAGAACTTAATATTTTTTTTATTTGTAGTACTGTGAAAATTTTTTTATAAATTATATATTTTTATTATATTTTATA
Organism: Elaeis guineensis; assembly: GCF_000442705.2. NCBI lineage: Eukaryota > Viridiplantae > Streptophyta > Magnoliopsida > Arecales > Arecaceae > Elaeis > Elaeis guineensis. The sequence goes on from NC_025993.2 coordinate 40,042,749, forward strand.
TTATATATTATTATTTCTATCAAAATTTTAGATATTTTATTTATTTAATTTCAAGTATTAAGATGCTATATAATTTGTCATGATTTTCAAATGTGTCTCAAAAAAAAATTGAAAAAGAAATCATGTTAAAAAAATTATTTAAATTAGTTTAACATCAAGCACAAAAAAATATAAATAATAATAAAAAATATACTGCATCTAAAAATTAATGTTAAAAATATAAATAAAAAAAAGAAAGAAAGAAGAAAAATATCATTCTGCATGGCGTTTTTAAAAACGCCATCCTAGATGGTATTTTTTTTTTTTTGAATTTTTTTTTTTTCATGATAGGTGTCCAGGTGGACGTTGAGTCGAATGAAAAAATATCATTTCAAATGATGTTTTTAAAAAAGATATATCATTTCAGAATTTGTATTACTTGATAAATAAATTAATATGTATATTAAATTGATAAAAAATTTTAAATCGAATTAGTATGGTAAAGGACTCCGCTGAAAACACCTGCATCTGTATACGGCTGAGAGAGAGAGAGAGAGAGAGAGAGAGAGAGAGGTTTTGATTTATTCACCCATGGCATACCTATCAGCTTAGATAGCTCAGAGAACGGTGATATTTAAAACAAAGGCCATACGTGGGGGAGACTAGACCATCGCCCACAAACCTTTCTATATAAAAAATATTAAAATATTTTATTACTTTTATAATGATATATTTATAGAGTGGTGATATTTAAAACAAAGGTCACATGTGGGGGAGACTAGACCACTATACAAAAAATATTAAAAATAATTTATTACTTTTATGATGAAAGACCACTATACAAAAAATATTTAAAATAATTTATTACTTTTATGATGACATATTTAAAAAGTAATCGTAGGTTGTGAGGACCAACAAGCAGCACATCATCAATTAAAACTTTGGCATGAAAATTGACCATAATGCTACTCATTGAATGTCCAAGTAGTTCCACAAAGTAGCTGAGCTGACTGGCTATAAAAGTGTGGAATTGGCTCAGGCTCACTGCAAATTGTTAAATTGTTCGTTTTAAACCAAAAAAAAAAAAGGTCAAAACCAAGAAGACTTGTTCAAATAATTTGGGGTAAACTTTATGTAATCTTTATTAGCCTTAGTTTTTTTAAGGGCATTCTAGTAACTGGTCAGCATGAATTTTTGAACATGCATCCTGATAGGTTGCATGAGATTGTAATTTTTCTTTCTTTACACTTTATCGACAACCAACAAGAAAATGATTTATCTCATGATAATCAGAAATAAAATGCAATTATAACACCAGTTATTGTTCATCTTGAAAATTTGAAATGTTAAGACATGGAGTATAAAATATCTATGCATTGATGTCCAGGTTCCTTTTTTAACCATGTTCTAGTAACCAAATTTCAACTCATAAATTTCAATGTGAACTAATATAAATCGGGGGGAACATGCAATTTTAGGCAAAAACTTTGAAAGCATCCTCAATATTTTACAAAACCTGTATTTTTCTGAGGTTTGCCCAAAACTGACTCTATATCACCCTGATATAAACTGAGACTTTTGGCCACAGCAAAACCACAATACATACCATCAACAGCAGCACTGACAATCCCACCAGCATAACCTGCACCTTCTCCAATCGGATATAGCCCTTTCAACGATGTGCTCTCGTATGTGTCTGCATGACGTAATATCTGCACAGGGGAACTTGTCCTCGTCTGAAAGCATGGGGAGTCTAGCATCAGAGAACTTTTGAAATGCTCCAACGTTTACATTTTGCAGAAGGTATGAAGAAAGTTTAGTTAATTTCCTCCTAGAGATTGTCCACATGGCTCTGCTCGAAAAATTCTTAATGCTAAGGAAGCAAATTCTTGATGCAAGAAAAATGCAAAATTATGAAGATCTCCTCTTTCATGTATAAAAAAGAAATGATGAAAAATGAAAACTTCATGCACCAATTATAAAAATTGAAGCATAACTCAATCAGCCATAATTTGAGCCCACTTGCCCTCCAACTCTGCATGTGCAGAACTCAACTGCTGGACCAGTTGACTCATCGAGTCATCAATTTGGCCAACTTGACTCAGAAGACTCCCATAAGATAAGCATTGGATACATCGCCCTTTCGTATTTTACAACTTTATATAACTCTACACAACAATTTATGATTTGAAACTCAAGCTACAAGAACACAATTAAGGATTCAAGTTGACTCAACATGGCCATAAGACAGGTTTTGGGTTTTGCGCATTGCAGCCTAACAGGATTATTTCCTCATGAGCTCAGTCAACTTGACCCAGAAATGTCAGATGAGTCAAGCATGGGATATGATATCCTTTTTCACTATTTTCCATGCATGTATAAGTTCAAATTAGTTTATGAATAAGAAATTTTCTATCATTATATAGAATTTTATAAGTTTACATATTAATTTATGAGCTGAAATTTTAAGACTGGGAATGCAGTTAAGTATTCTAGTTGTCCCATCAGTCAAGATGAGTTCAAGTTTTGGGTCTTGCAATACATTTCTTTATACAAAGTGGTACACCCCAAACTTTCACATTAAACTGTCTGAGCAAACTTCCCCGCCAAGAGTCAGGATACAACTAATAGAGCTCCAGAAGCAATGTAGTTAATTCCCAATATTGAGCAAAGGATATAGAAAAATTAAATCTGAGAACTGAAAGATTAACAATATTACCTCTACACCATGAAGGAGGGCATCCTGGGAGATAAAGCCTGGAAGCTGCAGATATCAGCAAATTCTAAGCATCAGAAAATGTAAATGTTGCAGAGAGCACAACTCCACCTCTTCAATAATCAAATGAGAGAAGCAAAGGAAAAACCTCTTTATCGATGTTTAGTATTGCATGCTGTAAAGCTTGTGTAATGTAAGAGGGGAAGATCTCATGGAGGTTTGAGGCTTGAACTCCCAAGCGGTAGCTTGACGGTGGTAGAGATGTAACTAAGATAAGAATAAAAGTTAGTTTCAGATTAGAAAGATGCAATACAGAGTACAAATGATTATTACCTGACAATTTGTTCTCCAGAAAATCAGTAACAGCTTGTACTGGGACAACAAAATTTCCACCCCCCATTATAGCTGCTCTTCTTTCAAATTCTCGCTAATTATCAAAATTTCAACAAAATTAATAAAGTTTATCAAAGAACAATAGCAGGCTATCTTTTTACTTAAATGATCAAACATAAAGAAATAGTGGCATCTTTCATTTAAAACTCTAAACTCGAACCAACTTCCAGCAAGCTGGCATAATAATGATGTCTAGATTTGACATGGAACAGGAATTGTGTCATGACTTGCTTCCATTTCAATTTGATGAGACAAATTTACGAATTACAATATATGTTTTAAATTTTCACTTACTAAAACATGCTGGACCTGTTTGGATGACCATGCAGTTTGCATATGGAATAAATCCTATAAATGGACAACGGGAGAAGGGGTTAGTGGTGGGGAGAGAAGGAATTCTTCTGATTGAGGATACCCCAACACAAGCAAATAAAAAGATAGTGGAATGCTGGACATCACCTTTTGCACAGAATTTGGCATCCTATTCTATGCAATAGTGCAAAGGGGCTCCCCTGATATTGCCACTTTCCCCTATTGCTAACCATCATTTCTACTGCAACCATGTCTAGGGTTTACCCAATAGACAGTAAATGCAACCATCCAAGGAGGCCCTTAGTTACACAATTAGCCATGTTGACAGAATGCACATATGATCAACCATAACCATATCCAACAAATGGTATCACAGTTATCTTGTTTGAGTAATAAATTATTAATTGCCTCTTGAGAAATATTATAATCCAACATTTCTAGGCAGCATGCTCACATGCATTTCTGATCAATAACAATGTCCGCTTAACAATGCTTGAATCTGTGGATCTTTAAACAAGCAATATGCATATTATTAATTCTTTGAGAAAGTGTGAGGATGCCCACCTACAGTTTATTTAGATAGCATGCATTTTTACACTACATCCTCAATGACGCACAAAAATGAACTCATTTATTGCAAGAATCCAATGTCCCATAATGCTTGAATCATTTTTAAAAGTGCTTTGTTGAACATGACTCTCCAGTCTTCATGAAATTTCTGATGATACATGTCATTCAGAACATTTTCAGCTGTAGCACTTGGCACTTCAGATATATGTGAAGGATGAATATTTGAAACTAATGCATTATAGTCACAACTACCTGGAATTCAACACCAGCAAGAGGTCCATAAGATTGAAAGGAATCAAAATCATTTGAAGAGACAGTGACGACAAGTGCCGCATTTGCCCATCTAGATGCACGGCGGGAAAATGACATGCCATTGATACAGAGTTCTGATGGGTTTGTGCTAGTTAAAACAACCTGCCAGCATGCACTTCAACAAGGCTATCTTACCAATTACCAAAAATAGATGAGTACCTCCACTGTGAAAGTAACACAAAACATACCTGCCCACCAGGACACATGCAAAAGGAATAACAGCTACGAATTAGATCATCTGAAGCAGAACTGGCCCCATCATTCCCTTCACTGATATACTTCACCACCTTATAATCAGCCACAGGTACTCTTCCACGTCCCTCATGAACTTCAGTAGCCAATGTAGAGTACTGGTAATTTACATTATATCACCAATTTAGCATGCCCATAGTCACAGTAAACTACAAGAATGTAAAAGTTCATAAGAACTCAGATGTAGGAGATGAAACCTCAACACAAGCTCATCTATAAGAGGCATGCAAAGTTGCTCCAAGCTTGATTCCAGATAATATGGTGCTTGGTTAATAGGTTAAGTCAATTCTGAACATACATGTACCTCGATTGCTCATGGTTTGTAATAGGTAGGTTTTACAAGGCACAAGATCAAAGCACTTCCAAGATAATATAGTGCTTGATTAATCAGCTAAGTCAATTCTGAACAAAAATGTACTTATATTGCTCATGGTTCATAAAAGGTAGCTTTTACAATGCACAGGATCAAAGCATTTCTAAGCACAACATATAGATAGGCTCAACTAGGATCCTAACACAAAAACATGAAACAAATATGTCATGAACCTTTTTTGAAGATGACAAATTTAAGTGGATTAACAAAAGCAACCAGGATAAGAGTTACAAATACCATCGAGCATCCTGGTCTGTCCATGTCATTGCATCCACTAATCTCCTATACTCCCCAGCTAAACTCCCAAAGCTCCAAACAGACACCATCTTATGGAGGACACCTTTCTCTTTAAAGGCCCTCATTTTAATTCATACCTTTTATGTCATGTCACCAAATTGCGTTTATTGTAACATGCTGCTATTAGGAGACAACCTCAAGCTAGTCACCATTTGCAGATATCCACCATAATCAGCTTAAATCATTGCATAGTGCTCATCAAAGACATGCCAGCTTGATAGAGAGCAGAAAACATTTATTCTCAGTCTGTTGTCCCAACTCAAACAACCAAGTCATGAAACTTCTCAGTATAGTCATCAAGTAATACGGCTTATCAAACATGGTGGTAGAGTTGCATGTGAAGGGACTGAATAGAATCAACAGGATTGAATCAGAGGCCAGAAGTACTAGTCTTCTCCAACCACATCAAATTTGAGCTGAATCCATGACCTTGACCCAAAGAAAATTGAACCTGATGCCCCTCAATAAATTGATGCCAATCAAAAAATGCTTAAGGCATGAAATCCAATCTTAAAAAACCAAGATCTGCAATCTTGGCATTGGGTACTATACCGATATGGTTACCAGTTCTCACAATACATTCATATGGTACAATATGCACTCCATAGCAATGCAGCTCCCAACCCACTTTTTCTCACTTTTTATCCTGGTACCACCTGAAACTAAGCAGTACAAATTGGTATGGTATGGTACACACCCTGCTTTCGGGCCATACCAAGCAATACGAGGCAGTTCTGCTCAGTTACGGACTGCTTCAACTCATATATCAAACCAAACTTTGGTATCATTCTAATATCTAACCGGTACAGTATGGTACAATCAATACCAGTCGATATGGCAGACCTTGTCAAAAACTCTAGATTTCAATTTCCCCAGGGAACGTCAAGCTTTTCTCCAATAGTAACATCTAAGCATCTAGGGTTCAAAGGATTGATGTGTTCAAAAGCATTATTAGGTCGTCAAGCTTTTCTCCAATAGTAACATCTAAGCATCTAGGTTTCAAAGGATTGATGTGTTCAAAAGCATTATTAGGTCTTCTAAAAATAGGAGTTTCAAGAACCAAGGCAGGCAACAACTAGGAGGAGAATTTGAAAGATGAAATCTTGACACGTTATGGGGCCTTTAAGATGAATTCTTAACTTCAGTTGTCTCTTCAACTAGTGCCTTACTATTAAGTTGATCTGAGTGTTATGTTGAATGAACAACTTTTAAGCATGATGGCTTATCAGTTAAAATTCTAGTTTTTAAAAGCTAAGATAGCATGTCCTAGAGTTAAGGTTTTGGGGCAAAAGAAAATTCTAAAAATTAAAATTGTATGTTCATATATATATAGAGCCATTAAGTTCATGGAAAACACATCATATTGATAATGATAAGTGAACTGCATAAATTATACAATAATGATTCATTTGATTTGCTTTAGTTTACAAAATAGTTTTCCTCTCATTTTTTCTACCATCAGTTAATATTTAAGAGAACATGGTACAAATGGACTCAACTTCTCTCTCTTGAAGTAAAACACTTACCTAAATATAGAATTAGTTTAAAAAATTACTGTTTTAAAGAATCAATGAATAGAGTGCCTATCCAAGGATAAGTGCCCCCTAGGCGACCAGACACTAGTCTAGGTGCAACATAGGCTCCAGGACAACTACCTTGCTTTGAGATGTCAAAAGCACCCAACACCTAAATGGTTGGACTGCCCAAGTGCCTAGATGACACTGCCTACCATCTAGGCACCTAACCATCAACCTGTGACAACCTTAAGTTTCTTGAGAAGACCTTGAAAGTTTATTGCTTGCTCCTGGAACTAATTTACTTGCTCTTTGAATCATTCATCCAGCTGTCCTATTCAAGCCAAGTGTTCTTCATGCTAATAAAGTAACTCCTTACAATGTTTAGAAGTTCGCCATCAAGTTTCCCGAGATGGCCTTGAAAATTTATTGCTTGCTCCATGAACCAACTTGTTCTCTAAATCCTTCATCTAGCTGTCCTATTCAAGTCAAGCGTTCTTCATGCTAATAAAGCAACTCCTTATAATGTTTAGAACAAGATTTGCCATCTCGGTACTAGACCCTATACTGATAGCATCCCATTACAATGTCAGTACATGATACGATACGAGACAGCAAGGCATACCAAGTGTCAGTATGGTAGAAGACTGCATACCAGTTCGGTAATGGTATGATACAGTACCGACCAGTTTGGCAAACATTGGTTTAGAAGTTCATCATGTTTGTGTTGTTGAGAATGACAATTTTAGAAAGGACATGTCTTCTTGAAGAGAAGAATAAGAGGGACAAATGATAGGACCAAAGTTCTGATATGAACTAATGTCAGAAGCTTATTTCAAGCACAAGAGGAAGAAGAGACCAAGATAGAGAAGAAAGTTGGAAAAAACAGATATCAAGTGAAATCCATCATTACATTAAAAAAATACAAACTCAAAAATAGCCATTTTCACGGATGTCTATCTATACCACATGATTTTATGAAGACAATATATGATCATAAAGTTCTAAAGGACAACAAATAACTGCCCTTTTAGACTCTTAAGGAATACTAGCATGAATCACAATTAATAAACCTAGAAACTATAAATATCACATTGCATATTTACGAAAAAACATATTTAAAGTTTAAGCACTAGTTATTAACTATCTAATAAATACAATGATTGACTTTGACTAAGAAAAAAATATGAACTACACCAAAATGGGCTGATCCAAAATGGTTGTGAAATCACTCCTATTCAATTTCATGCCTTTTTTAATTGCTTTGACCAAGGTTTGCCATCTTAGTACCAAACCCCTTAGTACCATTTTGATACAGTGTCAACATGGGTCAGTTTGGCACCCCCTTATAAAGCATCAATATGGTATGGTATGCCCTATATGGGGTCATATGCATCGATACTGCAAACCTTGGTTCAATAGTTTGGCTTTCAAGTTTCAACACTTGTTTGCCCTAAAAGAATTTTTGATGCACCCTCACTTCGATCATCATGTTCATTGGCTATTATAGAAGCAAAGCTATTCTCTTTTCTAATATATCCATTGATAAAAGAATTTTGATTTTCACTCACTGATGAAAGATCTGCACTAGATATTTGGAAGTGGAGTTACTCTTTTTCTAATATTTGTCAGTAACCAATAACAAAGAACACCAAGAACTATCTTTTATCCACTTCACCAGAAATATTTCTTCCCCAGAAGAACTAGGGTTTGCTGATCTACTACTCAAATTGAAGCATAGATTGATCCACTTGTTTCTTGCCTTCAACACCCATGAATTCTAGAAGAAACTGCATGTTTCCCAACATAGCCATGAGCTTATCCATCCTATTACATCACCAAAAAGCATGACTTCTAAATCCCTTTAGCAACTAACAATTATATAATCTTGACTCTAATCAGAGCAAATCTATTAGAGACGAGCTGGTGATCTATTATAAGAGTAGGGAGCACCCCTCTATAGAAATTTAAAGCATTATTACTAAAAATAGGGAAAAAATGGAAAAAAAGAATTGCTAGCATAGGTTGATTGCTGGGCAGAGTGAGAGGGAATAACAACAAAAACTGTCATGAGCTCATTCTCACTAATGGCAAGGCTGTGATATCTGCATACACAACCTCCCACCTTTCTCTTTGTTCTATCTGGAAAAATGAAAATAAAGAAAGACTAACTAAATCATCGTGTAGAGGCTATTCAGAAGATTTTAAACTAGCATGTACTACTTCCTTTTTGGAGTCAGGATTATGACCGGAGACATGGTTTCAGATTTTGCAGTTCATAGACTACCAGAGTGTAAAATACAGAAGCGAAGTATCATTAATATCAACCTCAAACTCCATATATATGCGATGTAGAGACTGACTTGTTCCAAAGCAAATCAACAAAGCAAATTACCTGTATGCCATTTATTAGTTGTTGTGGATGCTCAATTCGTAAGCCAACCTGTTAAGACATGCCATATACAATAAACATACAGAACAATATATGCAAATGGTGCAATTAAGAATTTCCTAGTTGTTACAAGCAACAAAAGACAAACTACTGAAAAATAATAAAGGCACTCTGAACTAGCAAACTAAATCCCCAGCATCAGTCCAGATGCAAGCAGAATGCGCGAAGCATCCACAACCCATCCAAAAAATAATCACTGCTACAAGAGATAATCCAATATTTAGGAAAATCTGAACCCAAAAACCATGACCTAATCTCTATAACATATTTACAACGAGTCTCCAGGAAAAAGGAGAAAGATGACAAGAATCTTAAAATTAAAAAAAAAAAAAATCCAATATAATATTCTCTTCAGAGAACATCATCTTCATTTATTATTACCAGTCAATTCCAGGTATTATATTGAAAAAATTTCATTCTTGAGCCCATTCTTCAGATTGACATGTTATACAATAGGATAAGCAGATAGCGGTATTAGTGATGGACTCGATCAAACCATTGGATTGGATGAAAAAAATGTTAACTTACTGCAAAATCTTTAGGGAGCAAATCTACATTGTGTTCAAGCAACATGGGGTATACATCTCGAGCTGAGTGACCAACTGCTAGAACAACCGCATCATATGATAACTTCTTGTCATCATAACCAGGTCCATGTCTTGCATCACAAACTTTGACTCCCAAAACGTGCTTGTTTTCTACGATGAGATCATTCAGTCTAGTCCCAAACTTTATATCAACCTGCATAAATAAATAAAGATGAATGGAAGAGTCCAGTACACACCATGCTGACAGAATCTCAAAAATGATATAAAATTCTTTAATCGGTCAAACTGCAGATAATTCCACTCACACCCAACCCCTTCAAATGCTGGCGGAAGTTGCGCAGCAGCGGAACCAGTCTATCTGTTCCCAGGTGAGGCTTCCCATCCACCAAAATGTTTGATGGGGCACCAAACTGAACTAAAGTTTTCATAACCTGCAATAACAAACCAACTTCACTCAATTGCTTGTACCATATTGCCTCTAAAATATAATTTTATAGGGGTAAAATGCTTAACAAGAGATCAGAGCTGATTAGGGTTCCCATCCAACTGCCCCTTGCGCCCCCTTCCTCCCCACCCCCAACCCACAACAAAAAAAAGAAAAAAAAATTCTTTCTTCTTTCCTACTTTGCCAAGTCAATGATGTACCTCATGCATGGTCGGATGCCCATTTTGTGCAGAGGTATAAAAATATAAAATTATTAGCTTAATATAAAGATCTCAGAATAGGAAAATATTCCCTTTCTTTTGATTTTAAGACACATATTCAGTAATGATGGAACTTGTATAGAAAGAACATTAAACAAATGCCAATAGAAAGTGGTCTTAGTTCTTAACAGTGTTACTTGGTATAGTCCAAGTATCAGTTTTTACTTGTAACCCCAGAACTACATTTACGTAATCTAGTAATAATAGTTCAGCAGAACAGCATTTCAATTTTCAACCATTTCATAATTTCTAGGATCAACCATATGCAAATTTCACATGCCTTTGGTAATATCTTGAACAAAACAACATGGTTACCCCTATCGTGTTAGAAATTTTACTGGCACTAAAACCAAACACATTCAAGCCAGTATCAGTATAGTATAATAGCTCACAATGTATTAAGAAACATAATTGCATCGAGGAAATATATGCAGTAGCATATGCCAGATTTCATATGATATATAAAGATCAGTACCCAAATTTCCCCCCTCTAATAGCAATGACATGCTTCAGCCTTCCCCAAAGGGAAAGGCCCATGGAGCCACATCAACTTCAACAAGAACTTGGACTATCATTATGATTGTTGTACTAAAGATCCTAATCTGAATTGACATCAATTGCATTTACTCCTTGAGACCTTTTTTTTTTTTTTTTTTTTTTTTGATATGTGCTACAGCTCTTCATCTCATCAGGATGTGAACAATGGAGGCTTAAATGACCATGCTACCTTCCACTTGTGGGCAGTCGAAATTAGCAGCATATATAGGTTTCCTGGTAACAGACATAGAAGGGCAGACAAATATAGACCCTAGAAAGCCAGTCACACTTAAAAGTCCATCATCTTCAAAATTACTAGGAGATCATCCAATTTCATAAACCATTCAAGTCCAACATTAAATTCATCACAAGAGTGGGAGCCAATCACCAAAATGTCATATAAAAGGTCCACCTGATCAAGCAAAAACTTCCTTGAACATGTGGATTTTGTCTGATATCAGATAAAGGCCAAACCAAAGACTATCATATCTGCTGTTCTGATGTAGTGGTTCAGATGTACTTCAACAAAAACAAAAACAAAATAAAAGACAAAATTTTAAAAAGAAGTACCATGCCTGATATAATCGATTGCATTACTTTAGCTAGTTGCTAAATGCAGCATAAATGAAACTCGATCAGAATAAAATGATATTGAATCACCAAGGAGAAATTTATAGATGTTCCATGAAAGAAAGAACAAACTTAATAGCACCATAATCAACTTGCCAAATGTAGGATAATGAAACTATTAGATGTATGTCCTAGAAGCCAATATGACTGACACATTATAATAAAGCTAGCACACAATTTTGTACTTAATACATTGATTTGATCAATAAAAAGGCAAGTTTATTTTTCATTCAAGTATGATATATCCTTGAATCGTCTATGGAATTAACATTTCGATACATATTCTCAATGTGTTGAGAATTAGAGACATATATATAATTCCTAAATGTTTCCGATCATAGTATCATCATGAGGACAATGATCGCTTCCTTCGGGGTAGATGAGTCTCTGGTCTACAGTGTAGAGACACTGAGCGACGAGTGTGGGTAGTTGTTAGAAAACAACTAATACGAAGCGTGACCATACGAGAGATCACTTAGATTTCTATTCGATCGTCAGTGATTGTCTCGATGGTGTAGTTGTGTGAATGGTCCTTTGACCTGCGATAGTATGACTGCTCGCAGTGAGGCTGCTGGAGTTTGACTGACACATAAACATGATCTCAATGAGCCCTTGTAGTGGATGTTGGCGACAGTTGATCCACTGTAGGAGTAGAATGTGCATCAAGATGGAATCTATCGACCTTGATAGAGAGGAGGCTAAGTCCGAGAGTCTGTGCCCACAGCAGTGTGATTGATGAAAAAGAGTTTTCATAAAAATCACAATTGAACTTGAGCTGATCAAATCTATCATATAACTAATGATGAGGTTTGACGATTTATCCATGACCTGCCATCTAGTCGGGACTCACGATAAAGGGACTGAATCACACGTGAATTACACCTTGAAGTTCTTTTTCGATTCTACTAGGTTGCTACTACATACTGCTAGGTGTCACTGGTGAATAGTGAGAGTATATTAGGATTGCTCAAGATCGACAATCCTTGATGAGTTAGAGTGAAATTGTTCCGACCCATTGAAAAGAGTTTTAATGATACTATGACAAAGATCATTGTATATCTTACTACCAGATAGAATTGAACCTATGGAGTCACACAACAAAGGGATTAGACCTGAAATAAGCAATTGGGCTTATAAAGTCTCAATTGAGTTTAGAAAAATCCTATTGGGTTCAGGATAACCTTGCTAGCACATGGTTGGACCTAAGTTTCTCTTTATGTTTGAATTTCTTATTTGATAAGATTAATTTAAATTTAATTATCTGCTAATAACCTAAATGAATTAGATTCATTGGGCTCCAATTGTTGGGTGCCTAGGGTTTTGGATCAAATGAATTAAAGGATCAAGCCTTTAATTAATTTTCTTGATAGTTTTGATTGGACGCCACTTGATTTGATTAAGTTGGACGTGCCCATTCAGTAGAGGGCGTGTGGAACCAGCATGGGGCATCCCATGAGTGCCATGTGGCGTGTGTATTTGTGGGTGCAAAGGCTCCAATGGTTGGCGCCTAAAGGATCTCCTAAAGGGAGTCAAATAACAAAAAAATAAGGATTCCTAATGCAAGTAGGAGTTGTATTAAGTGGTTGTTTGGTTTTAAATAAGATTCAAACCTTATGCCTATTTAAAGGGACCTTTCCTAAGGCTTCTAAGCATTGAAATCCAGCAGCCCCACGCCTCCATAGAAGAGCCCACGCCCCCTCTCTCTTCTCCCTTGAAGATCCAACGCCCAAACTTGGGCATCCTCCATCTTCCACGCCTAAAGGTGTTTAGGCGTCTCCCTTTGCTTGCTGGTTTCTAGTCCCTGATTGCTTCATAATCAAGGAAAAAAAAAACAAATGAAGAAGAAGATCAAGGAAAGAATCAAAGAATTGATCGCGATCCAGACTTCGTTCATATTCGCAGGCTAATTTTTTTTAGATAAGAAAAATCAATACCAAAGAGGATTATTCCAAGCTGATCCTGAGTAGCTACCCGTAGAGGTCGGGCACTTGCGTAGCTAAGGAAGAACCAATTCTCTTCTAGATCCAGATTTGAAGAATGAATTTGCGAAACAGGTATGTGATTCGATCACATATTCAATTTCAACATTAAATTCAACACATGTTCAATTTCAGCATATAAAGTAGATCCTAATGCTTTATGTTTTATGCATATATGATGTAAATTAAAAGATGTTTTAATCTTCTATTCCACTGTGTTGTTTAGAAAAAAAATTTGAAACATACATGCATGCCCCAACATGAAAAATCCAACAGTGGTATCAGAGCCACAAGTTTCATATGCATGAAATTGACATATATGTTTTGAAAAGAGTTTCAAAATCTGATTTTTTCTTGATACATGAGATGTATAGATAAGTGTTTTGAATCTAAAATTTATCTTAGATTTAATTTTAGAACATATAGTTGATATGTGAAAACATGCATATATCTGAATTTTTGTTCTAGAACGGTTTCTAGTTCATAATCATGTGATATGTAGATGCATGTATAAATCTGAAATTTAATTTGACCTGATTCATGATTCATATATGAGATATATCATTGCATATTTAGGTCAGAAAATTATTTTCAATATAATTCATGATTTGTATATAAGATATATGATATCATGTTATGATCTGAATTTTTGTTTAGATCTGAATTTTACATATATATATATGAGATATATATTTGTATGTTAAATCTGAAAATTAGTTTCACGATTTAAAGCTTACCCTCCATGTAAGAAATTTAGATCTAAAATTTAGTTTTGGAATCTGAAATTTGTGTTTGTGCATAAGAGTTTTGGTTATAGGAAAATCAAAAATTAGGTCATGTAACTAGATTGCATCTAGAGTTTTTGATTTGAACGTAATGGGTTTAGTTCGATTAAGTAATTGATCAAACCGAGTCAAGTGTTGATTAAGATTAGATCAATTAAATTATTTGATCATACAATTGTTGTTGATCAAATCGATTGAATCCCATGTGTAGAATCGATTAACCTAAGGACCTAATTCGGCTCGATGGCTTGAGCCTGATTCACTTGATCTAACCTATTTGAACCAATTGACCTATTGATGTCTAAGGCAAGTAATTGAGAGATGATTATTTAATTGATCCCGTTTACTGATCTGACCAATTTATTGGTGTCTAAGGAAAACAACGGGGGACTCCCATCGATCTCCGCTTACCTGACCAATTTGAAAGATTGAGTCTTGAATGAGGTTGCTTGGCGGTTTAAAGCCCATGCCAATTAGATCAGTCATATGATGATTAATTAGATGAGATCTAAACCTAAACCTCCCCATAAATATTAAATCTATAAGTCTTCCACCATTGTAGATGTGCAGACATGCTACTGATGTTGATTGTTCTCGACTGGTTACGGTGGTTCAGTTACATCGGAAACACGCAACGACTCTATTAGCAAAGAGTTACTCCAAGATAAGGATGGGATTAGATCCAATAATTGTTAAGTGAGGAACCCAATGATGGCCTTGCACCTACTTGTGAATAGTGGGTTGAGCTTAACTAAGGAGTGTGGTCAATAACTGTTAGGTGAGCCCACATGACTTAGAGACCAAGTGGCTGCAACATGCTTAGAGAAGCATCTGGGCAAAGAGTTGTCCACGCATCGGTGTGCATATTACCAATAACTGTTAGGTGAGGTACATGGCATCGGTGGGACCGCAATACCCACTAAGAATCCATTTGTCGTGTTAGGATTTCTATTTCTCACCCGGAGAGTGGAGGGATCCGAAAAATTAGTGGGGGTCGTTGTTTGCATCCTAAAGTCTCTAGAAGCAAATATAATTTTAAAGTACAAAAGTCTAACTTGAATCTCTACTCTTACAGTTAAACAATGTCAGTCTTAAACCCTCTAGCCCGCATCTTTGAATCCAATCGTTTGATCGGAATAAACTATAAAGACTGGCTAAGAAACCTCAAGATTGTCCTGACTTCTGAAAAACTAGGTCATGTACTCGACCAAGAACCCCTAGTATTACCAAACCGTCCTACTGCTGAGCAAAGAACTGCTTATGAAAAGTGGACGGATGAAGATAGTCGGGTCAAGTGTTATGTGCTGGCATCCATGTCAACTAAGTTGCAGAGCCAGCATGAGCATATGCCTACTGCCAGAGCTATGATTACTCACCTACAAAAGTTGTATGGTGAGCAGAGCCGTTCAGCACGCTTTGAAGTATCCAAGAGACTCTTCAATTTGAAGATGCATGAAGGGCAGTCAGTCCATGATCGCTGTATGACAGTGATCAAGGACATTGAGGAGCTTGGAAAGCTCGGGCTTGATATGCAGAAAGAATTGTAAATGAATTTAATCCTTCAATCCCTTACGAGTTCATATAATCAATTTATTGTAAATTTTCATATGAATAAACTTGATTGCGCTATATCCGAGCTGGTCAACATGTTGGTCACTACGGAAGGAACCTTAAAGAGTTCAAGGGGCACTATTCTCGCTATAGAGCAGACTTCTTCGACCAAGAAAAAGTCTGGTTGGAAGAAGAACAAATCCGCTAAAAAGCAGAAGATAGAGAGCAAGCCAAAGAAAGACGTTCCAAAGAAGGCTGAAGCAAAGGGAAAGTGTTTCCACTGTGATGCTGAAGGTCACTGGAGGAGGAACTGTCCACTCTACCTGGAGAGCCTAAAGACTAAGAAGAGTGATAAACCTTCAGAAGGTATGCTCGTAATTGAATCTAACCTTACGGTTTCTTCTACTTCCAGTTGAGTATTGGACTCTGGTTCGAGTGCTCATATATGTACCTCAATACAGGGTCTAATAGAAAGTAGGAGGTTGAGAGAATGTGACATGATCCTTCGGATCGGCAATGGAGCAAAAGTTGCTGCAGAAGCCATTGACACTTATCCTTTTCGATTACCGTCGAATTTTAGATTAGATTTAAAAGACTGTTATTTTGTTCCTGTAGCTAGTCGGAATTTGATTTCTGTGTCTGTGCTAGCACAGAATAGTTTTGAATTTAATTTCAATAAAGACTATTATTCTATTTATTTACGAAATAAATTGATTGCACGTGATCTTTTAATTGACAATCTATATCACTTGCATATTGATGCGAATGTGAATCTGAACGAGCAAATAGGGAGTATCATAGGTCAAAAGAGATCTAAAGATGAAATTAACCAGAAGTACTTGTGGCATCATAGACTGGGCCATATTGCAGAGGACAGGATAAACAAATTGGAAAAGGATGGGATCCTTGACTCTCTGCATCCAGAGTCGTATCTAGCTTATGAATCTTACCTTGGAGGAAAAATGGCCAAGCTACCCTTTATAGGACATGGGGAAAGGACCACTGAGTTACTTGCCTTAGCACACACCGATGTGTGTGGACCATTTGATGTGTAGGCCAGGGGTGGTTACAGCTACTTTATCACCTTTATCGATGATCTGTCTAGATATGGGTATGTGTCTTTGATTAAACACAAGTCTGAAGCCTTTGAAAAGTTCAAAAAATTCAGAAATGAAGTATCTGAGCTCGAAGAGGTCTTTGAAGAGCAAAGAGCTATAGATCCTCAGGAACCCATTATTCATAAGCCAGTAGTTGATGTTCCTCTACCACCTTGTAGATCTAGTAGGATCTCCCGACCTCCTGAAAGGTACATGGGTACGCTTACGAAGAAAATAAAGAAAATATTCCTTATGGGAGATAAAGGTCATGGTGATGAATTGATGATCCTAATACCTTTGACGAGGTGATGTCTGACATCGATTTCGAGAAATAGTTAGATGCAATGAAGTCAAAAATTGACTCGATGCATTCGAACTAAGTATGGACCTTAGTGGATCCACTCGAGGGTATAGTACCCATTGGATGTAAATGAATCTACAAAAGGAAAATAGGTGCTAATGGTAAGGTAGAGACCTATAAAGTTAAGCTTGTGGCAAAAGATTATAGCTAGTGCGAGGACATTGATTATCAAAAAATCTTCTCACCTGTAACCATGCTGAAGTCCATCCGTACTCTGCTTGCTATTACAGCTTATTATGATTATAAAATCTGACAGATAGATGTGAAAACTGCTTTTCTGAATGAATATCTTGAGAAAGATATTTATATGGAACAGCTTTTAGGTTTCACATCTAGTGATGGTGATTACAAAGTCTCAAGCTGCAAAGATCCATATACAAGCTTCTCGAAATTGGAATCTTCTTTGTGATGACGCGATCAAATTGTTTGATTTCATCAAGAATGAAAAAGAACCTTATGTATACAAAAAGATTAGTGAGAGTGCAATAACATTCCTCGTATTGTACGTGGATGATATTCTCCTCATTGGAAATGATATTCCCATATTGATCACAGTCAAAAGATGGTTGTCTAAGAAATTCTCCATGAAAGACCTAAAGAAAGCTCCGATATTCTTGGAATTAAGGTATAGAAATAGATTTAAGTGGATGCTTGGCTTTTCACAAAAAAGTACAAGAGATACTGAAAGAGTTCAGCATAGAAAACCTTGAAAGGAAACTTCTACCTCTTGGGTATAAGAGTATACCATGCTATGTACTTAATCTGATATAGCCATTGCAGTGAAGGTCACGAGCAGATATCAATTGAATCCAGACTGAGAGTGCTGGATTGCTGTGAAAACATCCTTAAGTACTTGAGAAGCACTAAGAATTTAGATTCTTGATCTTTGAAGAAAAGCTAAGAGTGGGAGGATACATGAATGCTGATGATAGAATGCCTGCATCAGGGTGTATTCTTGTTCGATATATTGAAAGAATTCTGAGTAATCGATCAATGGAAGCTGAGTATGCTGTAGATGTATAGGATGAATTCTGATTCTAATATTAGTTGTAGAACTAAATGTCATGTCATTAATGCCATAACACAGTACTGCAAAGACAATGGCACCATAGCCCTTGCTAAAAAGCCTAGGTCTCACCAGAAGTCTAAGCACATAGAGCAGCAGTATACGCGACTACCTCGAAAAGAAATATGTCGAGGTGCGAAGAGTAGACTCCGCGGACAACGTGGCAGATCCACTGACAAAGCAATTGAGCCAGCCAAAGATGGAAGTCCACCTTGAGAAGATGGGACTTAGATTAGTGGCCAATTGGCTTTAATCCAAGTGAAAGATTATTAGATGTATATCCTAGAAGCCAATATGGCTGACACATTATAATAAAACTAAGACAATTTTATACTTAATACATTGATTTGATCAATAAAAAGATGAGTTTATTTTTCATTCAAGTATAAAGTGTCCTTAAATCGTCCATAAAATTAACATTTCGATACATATTCTCAAAGTGTTGAGAATTAGAGACATGTATATAATTCCTAAATGCTCCCGATCATAATATCATCATGAGGACGATGATCAATCCGGATAGACCGACACACAGATCGCTTTCTTTAGGATGGATAAGTCTTTGGTCTATAGTGTAGAGACACTGAGCGACGAGTGCAGATAGTTGTTAGAGAACTAGTACTGAGCGTGACCATACGAGAGATCACTTGAATTTTTATTCGATCGTTAGTGATTGTCTCGATGCTGTAGTTGTGTGAATGATCCTTTGACCTGCGATGGTATGACTGCTCGCAGTGAGGTTGCTGGAGTTTGACTGACACATAAACATGATCTCAATGAGCCCTTGTAGTGGATGTTAGCGACAGTTGGTCCACTATAGGAGTAGGATATGCATCAAGATGGAATCTATCGATCTTGATGAAGAATAGTCCTATGGGATTTGAGAGACTAAGTTTGAGAGTCTGTGGCCACAGCAGTATAATTGATGGAAAAGAATTTTCATAAGGATCACAATTGGACTTGAGCTGATCAAATCTATCATATGACTGATGATAAAGTTTGACAATTTATCCATGATCTACCATCTAGTCGGAACTCATAATACAGGAACTGAATCACACGTGAACTATATCTTGAGGTTCTTTTTCGATTCTACTGGATTGCCACTACATACTGCTAGGTATCACTGGTAGATAGTGAGAACTCATTAGGGTTGCTCAGGATCGACAATCCTTGATGAGTTAGAGTGGAATTGTTCCGATCCATTGAAAAGAGTTTCAATGATACTATGATAGAGATCATTGTATATCTCACTACCAGATAGAATTGAATCTATGGGATCACACAACAAAGGGATTAGACTTGGAATAAGCAATTGGACTTATAAAATCTCAATTGGGATCATTGTATATCTCACCACCAGATAGAATTAAACATGTGGGATCACACAATAAAGGGATTAGACCTGGAAAAAGCAATTGCGCGACAATCCTTGATGAGTTAGAGTGGAATTATTCCGACCCATTGAAAAGAGTTTCAATGATACTGTTGGGTATAAAATTCCCTCGGCCGAAGTTCTTGGCGGGATCGACCTTCTGTACTTTCGACTACTGTTGGTGAACTCCCGTCGCTCCGTCCACGACTTCTGCTGCAAGGAAGACTCCGCCCGGACTCCTACGGGAGCCGGGCTCCGTCCACGACTTCTGCTGCAAGAAAGACTCTGCCCGGACTCCTACGGGAGCCGGGCTCCGTCCACGACTTCTGCTGCAAGGAGGACTCTGCCCGGACTCCTACGGGAGCCGGGCTCCGTCCACGACTTCTGCTGCAAGGAGGACTCTGCCCGGACTCCTACGGGAGCCGGGCTCCGTCCACGACTTCTGCTGCAAGGAGGACTCTGCCCGGACTCCTACGGGAGCCGGGCTCCGTCCACGACTTCTACTGCAAAGAAGACTCTGCCCGAACTCCTACGGGAGCCGGGCTCCGTCCACGACTTCTACTGCAAGGAGGACTCCGTCCGGACTCCTACGGGAGCCGGACTCCGTCCACGACTTCTGCTGCAAGGAAGACTCCGCCCGGACTCCTACGGGAGCCGGGCTCCGTCCACGACTTCTGCTGCAAGGAAGACTCTGTCCGGACTCCTACGGGAGCCGAGCTCCATCCACGACTTCTTCTGCAAGGACTCCGCCCGGACTCCTACGGGAGCCGGGCTCCGTCCACGACTTCTACTGCAAGGAAGACTCTGCCCGGACTCCTACGGGAGCCGGGCTCCGTCCACGACTTCTACTGCAAGGAAGACTCCGCCCGGACTCCTACGGGAGCCGGGCTCTGTCACCAACTTCAACTGCTGGTAAGCCTTGTCCGGACTCCTACAGGAGCCGGACTTCGCCTTTGATTTCAATTGCAGGAAAACTCCGCCCGGGCTCCTATGGGAGCCGGACTCCGCCTACGACCCCAACTGCAAGTAGACTGCGTCCGGACTTCTACGAGAGTTAGACTCCGTCTTCTATTCCGACTGCGGGAAGACCTCGCCCAAACTCCTACGGGTACCGGACCTCACCACCGACTCCAACCGAGCTTCGGCCGACAAGTCTGGACCCTGCGTAGCTCCATTACTCCCCGACAGGCCGTATTAACGGCCACGACTCTGCTCCACTCCCTGCGGCGGACCCTGCGTAGCTCCATTACTCCCCGACAGGCCGTATTAACGGCCACGACTCTGCTCCACTCCCTGCGGCGGACCCTGCGTAGCTCCATTACTCCCCGACAAGCCGTATTAACGGCCACGACTCTGCTCCACTCCCTGCGGCGGACCCTGCATAGCTCCATTACTCCCCGACAGGCCGTATTAACGGCCACGACTCTGCTCCACTCCCTGCGGCGGACCCTGCGTAGCTCCATTACTCCCCGACAGGCCGTATTAACGGCCACGACTCTGCTCCACTCCCTACGGCGGATTCTGTGCGATTCCACCACTCCCTGACGAGTCACGACAGCGGACGCCGCTCCACTCCCCGTAACTGATTCCACGTGGCGAGCCACGGCGATAGCCACGATCCCGCTCCACTACCCTCCGCAATAAATTCCTCCTGGTTCTGGGCGGCCCACGACCAGACGGTTTCAGGCGTCACTATCAATTTGTTGCCCCCTCCGTCTATAAAAGGGGAACCCCAGATACGTTGTTATATAAGCTCTTGTTTTTACCTAGAAACTCTGCAAAAATTTCCGTTCGAGCGCTCCATTCTTGTTAAGGCAGAGAACTGACTTGAGCATCGGAGGGTCTTGCCGGAGCAACCCCACCTCCGGTTTAGACTTCTTTTGCAGGTCCCGACGGCGACCGCGACTCCCTCGACTCCAGCTTCTCCGGCGCAAGCGGATTTTTGCACCAACAGGATTGGCGCTAGAGGAAGGGCACTGTGTCTTCGCAGTATCCTTGTTCTTAAAGGAGCGCTCAACGGGGCCACCTCTGATCATCTTCTCCGGCACCCGCTCCTCCTTTCCTCCACTGGGTCTTCGCCCGATGTCTTCTCGCGAAGCATCTGCACGGCTACCCACGGTCTCCGCAGCCATACCTCGGGCCCCGGTCCCACCTCTGGTTTCCCGGGCCCTGAATCCTCCGACAATGGTCACCGGCATGGAGTGGTCGGACAATCGGCCTCCTACAGATTTCGCTAACACCGTCTCGGGAGGATCCCGGCAGGAAGCAACCAACGTACCAGCCGTACCCCCCAAGCGGCAGAAGACTGAAGAGCCCATAACCTTCACTGAAGAAGATGCCCAGGGAGTCCAATTTCCTCATAACGATGCGGTCGTAGTTTCAATGAATATCACAAATTACGACGTCCGTCGCATTCTCGTCGACAATGGAAGTTCAGCCGACATCTTGTTCTACGATGCCTTTTCAAGAATGTCCATCCTTGACAGCCATTTGAGACCGATTAGCACCCCTCTGGTAGGGTTTACCGGCGACGCTGTTCCGACAGAAGGAATGATAACTTTGATTGTGATCGCAGGTCGATATCCAAGGCAATCCAGGGCTCTGGTGAATTTCTTGATGGTGAAGGCGCCGTCAGCCTACAATGCAATCCTCGGCCGACCTGGTCTCAATGCTCTCCGAGCCGTCGTGTCAACCTACCATTTGAAGTTGAAATTTCCCACTAGCCAGGGGATCGGAGAGGTCCGGGGAGACCAAGCCCTAGCCAGGCACTGCTACAGCATAGCCCTGCAAAGAAGCGACCAATCTGACCCCTGTCCCGTTGATGGATTGGATGCTCGCGATGACCTCACCGAAGAGAGGGGCGCCCCAATTGAAGATCTGGTACCAATCCCTTTGAATGACGGAAACGCGGAGCATGTAGTGATGATCGGCTCCAACCTGGAGGAGGAGGTGCGAACGCGGCTCATTGATTTTCTACGAAGGAATGCGGACGTTTTCGCTTGGGTCCCAGCAGACATGCCAGGGATTGACACGGAAGTCATGGAGCACCGCCTGGCCGTCGATCCAAAGCATCGACCGACGAAAGAAAAAATCCGAGGTCATGCACCGGAGAGGCAGAAGGCGATAGCCGAAGAAGTGGACAAGCTTCTTAAAGCCGGATTCATTAAGGAAGTCAATTATCCTGATTGGATTTCCAACGTTGTCCTAGTCAAAAAAGCAAACGGCAAGTGGAGGATGTGCATAGACTTCAAAAAGTTGAATAAGGCCTGTCCAAAGGACAGCTACCCCCTTCCCAGAATCGATCAACTGGTGGACGCGACCTCGGGCCATGAGCTCCTCACCTTCATGGATGCGTTCTCCGGCTATAATCAAATCAGAATGGCGCCGGAAGACGAAGAAAAGACTGCTTTCATCACTAATCGTGGCCTTTACTGTTACAGGGTCATGCCTTTCGGCCTCAAAAATGCGGGCGCAACCTACCAACGGCTGGTGAACAAAATCTTCAAGGAGAAGATCGGCCGTAACATGGAGGTCTACGTGGACGATATGCTCGTAAAGAGCAAATCTTCCAGAGATCACGTCACCGACCTCGAGGAGACCTTCGACACTCTCCGAAAATATAGAATGAAGCTGAACCCAACTAAATGTGCTTTCGGGGTAACCTCGGGAAAGTTTCTGGGCTTCATGGTGTCGGGGCGCGGGATCGAGGCCAATCCAGAGAAAATTCGCGCCATCCAGGAGATGGCCGCCCCTAAGTCGATAAAAGAAGTTCAGCGCCTCATGGGGAGGATAGCGGCCCTGAATCGCTTCGTCGCAAGGTCGGCCGAACGGTGCTTACCCTTCTTTCAAACCCTCAAGCAGCCCAAGAACTTCTGTTGGACCCCTGAGTGCCAACAGGCATTCGAGGAACTAAGGAGCTACCTCGGCTCACCCCCGCTGTTGGCGAAGCCAGAGCCTAGGGAGGAACTATTTTTATACCTGGCGGTCTCTCCCATGGCTCTCGCGGCCGTCCTTGTCAAAGAAGAAGCGAAAGTCCAACGGCCAATCTACTACGTCAGCCGCGCTTTGAGGGACGCCGAGACCAGATACACCAAATTAGAAAAACTAACTTACGCCTTGTTGATTGCAGCCCGGAGGCTCCGGCCCTACTTTCAAGGGCACACCGTGATGCTGCTCACTGATCAACCGATCAAAGCGATTTTGCACCAGGCGGACGCCTCTGGGAGGATGGCAAAGTGGGCGATCGAGCTCACAGAATTCGACATCAATTATCGACCCAGGCCAGCAGTGAAGGCCCAAGTGCTGGCAGATTTCATAGTGGAGTGTACTATCCCAGAGGAGGCTGAACCTGAACAAAGCGAAATTGACGACCTGAAGTCCCGACCAAACTCCCCCAAAGAAGAAGCGGATCCCTCTGATCGCTTTTGGGCCCTCTATGTGGACGGGTCTTCCAACATGTCAGGCGCGGGTGCAGGCCTAATCTTGGTCAGTCCGGAGGGAATCGTCGTGGAGTACGCTCTGCGTTTTGAGTTCCCCGCAACGAACAATGGGGCGAAATATGAAGCTCTAATTGCGGGACTAAGGGTCGCCAAAGAGCTGGGAATAGACCAGCTCCGGGTCCACAGCGACTCTCAACTAGTGGTGGGACAAGTCAGCGAAAGTTACGAAGCGCGGGAGGACAGTATGGCCAAATACCTTGAAAGGGTAAAGGAACTCATCTCCGCCTTTAGCAGCTTCAACATCAAACAGATCCCAAGGTCGGAAAATACCAGGGCTGACCTTCTCTCCAAGCTGGCGACGCTAGCTCCGACCGAACTGCCCAAGGGCGTTCTCTTTGAAGTTCTAAAGCGCCCGAGTACAGAAGAGTCGCGGCCCGTGATGGAAATTGACCACGAGCCCAGCTGGGTCGACCCCCTGGTAATCTATCTTAGAGATGGAGTTCTCCCCCAGGATGCGAAAGAAGCTCGGAAGCTCCGAAACCAAGCCTCCCGGTACATCCTTTATGAGGGCAAATTGTACAAGAGATCAAACTCCTTACCCCTCTTAAAATGCCTCCGGCCTTCGGAAGCTGACTACGCCTTGTGGGAAGTGCATGAAGGAATCTGCGGAAACCATTTGGGGGCTAGATCTTTATCCCACAAGTTGCTCCGCCAAGGGTATTACTAGCCGACAATCCATCATGATTCAATCGAATATGTCAGAAAGTGCGATCGATGCCAGAGATATGCTAACGTCCAGAGACAGCCCGCCACTGAGCTCACACCCTTGAGTGCCCCATGGCCTTTTGCACAGTGGAGGATGGACATCCTTGGCCCCTTTCCTATGGCGTCTGGGCAGAGGAAGTTCCTCCTTGTAGCGATCGACTACTTCACCAAATGGGTTGAAGCCGAACCACTGGCAAAAATCACAGAAGCAAAAGTGCAAGATTTCGTCTGAAAGTCGATCGTATGTAGGTTCGGTCTGCCTAGAACCCTAATCACTGATAATGGACGGCAATTCGCGGGAGCGAAATTTGCCGAATTCTGCGAAGATCTAAACATCTCCCACAACTTCACATCGGTAGCCCATCCTTAGGCGAACAGCGAGGCTGAGGTAACTAACAGAACCCTTTTGCAGGGGATTAAGACAAGGCTCGAAAAGGCGAAGGAAACCTGAGCGGACGAACTTTATCATGTGCTGTGGGCGTATCGAACTACCCAAAGGCTACCCACAGGGGAAACCCCCTTTGCTTTGGCCTTCGGTACGGAGGCCGTCATCCCAATTGAGCTTAAACTCCCGTCGGCGCGAGTCGTAGCATTCGACGAACATCAAAATTCGCAAAGTCTTAAAGCCAACCTCGACCTGTTGGAAGAAAGACGGGAGATAGCTCAGGTTCGAATGGCAGCCTACAGACAGAAAGTCGCTCGATACTACAACGCCCGGGTCAAGAACAAAGTCTTCAGAGCAGGAGACCTAGTGCTTCGACGAGCCGCTGTCTCGCAGCCTCAGGATCGAGGGAAGCTCGCCCCTAACTGGGAAGGCCCATATGAGGTCAAAGAAGTAGTTCGGCCCGAAACTTATTATCTTAAGGAACTCGGAGGAGCCGACCTCCTGCGACCATGGAGCTCGGAGAACTTACGAATGTACTACCAATAACTTCATTTTAACTAAAATTGTACATCTACATGTCTTTGGCACTATCCTACATCCACAGGACAATCCAAACAAATTGTCTCGGAAGCGAGAGGGAAACCTCGTCTCGACAAAGTCGAAGGCCCGGTTCCCTTTAGACCGGATGGAGGGAGAGGCCCTACAACGCCCGTACACGCCCCCACAGCCCTATTAGGGACAGGAGGAGAACCTCGCCCTAACTTGAGCAAAGTCGAAGGCCCGGTTCCCTTTAGACCGAATGGAGGGAGAGGCCCTACAACGCCTGTACGCACCCCCACAGCCCTGTTAGGGACAGGAGGAGAACCTCGCCCTAACTTGAGCAAAGTGGAAGGCCCGATTTCTTTAGACCGGATGGGGGAGAGGCCCTACAACGCCCGTACGCGCCCCCACAGCCCTGTTAGGGACAGGAGGAGAACCTCGTCCTAACTTGAGCAAAGTCGAAGGCCCGATTTTCTTTAGACCGGATGGGGGAGAGGCCCTACAACACCCGTACGCGCCCCCACAGCCCTGTTAGGGACAGAAGGAGAACCTCGCCCTAACTTGAGCAAAGTCGAAGGCCCGATTCCCTTTAGACCGGATGAGGGGAGAGACAAAAGGAGGACCCCGTCCTAACCAGAGCTGAAACCTGTTACGACAGGAATGGGAGAAGAACCTCGTCCCGACGTCAATCTAAAGTCCGGTCGTTCGAAGACCAGAAGAGAAAAGGGGGGGACTTTCCCCAATGGCCCCCTTGCAAGGTAAACTCCGCCCGGACTCCTACGGGAGCCGGGCTCCGTCACCAACTTCAACCGCTGGTAAACTCCGCCCGGACTCCTACGGGAGCCGGACCCCGTCACCAACTTCAACTGCTGGTAAACTCCGCCCGGACTCCTACGGGAGCCGGGCTCCGTCACCAACTTCAACTGCTGGTAAGCTCCGCCCGGACTCCTACGGGAGCCGGACCCCGTCACCAACTTCAACTGCTGGTAAGCTCCGCCCGGACTCCTACGGGAGCCGGGCTCCGTCGCCAACTTCAACTGCTGGTAAGCTCCGCCCGGACTCCTACGGGAGCCGGGCCCCGTCACCAACTTCAACTGCTGGTAAGCTCCGCCCGGACTCCTACGGGAGCCGGACTTCGCACCCGACTTTAATTGCAGGAAGACTCCGCCCGGACTCCCACGGGAGCCAAACTACGCCCCGACTTCGCCTACAAGAGCCAAACTACGCCCCAAAAGCGGAGGAAAAATTCCAAGCGAAAAAGAAAAAAAAGGGAAGGCGATGGGTCACGTCAACGACGAATGAAAAACAAACAGCATCCAAGATGTAGAGAACTCTGTCTCGGCAAGGACTGGGACTCTCATCAAAAACCCCAGCTTTCAAGGAAGCTTTCAACACAAACCCAAGGTAAGACAACTTCCTCAGGGTGACAGAAGCTCAGACCTCCGAGCCCGAGCCCTGATGGGGGCACCGAACCCGAATAGCCCCTGACGACTCTGCGGCCACGGACGAAAAAGATGGGTCGATGCGATGGCAATCGGGTACCTCCGAACGGCACAAGGGCCGAAAAGAAGCTCGGCAAACGACAATTCAACGCATGAGAAAAAAGGTAGTGGAAAATTGCCTTCTCGTATGCATTATAGAGCCATTGGGGTTGAAGGAAGGGGGTAACTAAAAGGCGAGCCGGCGTGGCAACCACCGGTAACCTAAGGACGACGTCAAAAAAAAAAAAAAAAAAGAAAGGAAAAAAAAAAGGAGGGGAAGGGAACACAACAATAACAACGGCAAAGGAAAAGTTCGGCAGACAACGATTCGACGCAAAGTACGGACAAGGTAACAAAATCACCTCTTCATTTTTCGACTAACAAGATGTACGTTACGAGACCCGGAGGGCCGGAAAAGAATACATTATTACAGGGCTCAAGTACATGGCTTGGAAGGGATACACCAGAGGCCACTTCAAGCTGCAAACTTCTCTTCCCGTTTCTGTCCTTCCCAGCCGCGTTTCCCAGTGCGTGTGACAAGCCTATCGGCTCTCGCCCCCACCTTGTTCAGCTCCACCTCCGAAATCCCAACCCTAGGGGGAAAAGGATGGGATAGATTCCAGGGGGCAGTAAGGGCCACGGCAGCGGCGATGAAGACCTGTTTCAAGAAGAACCGGAGTTACCCCGGAGGCAGCAATGGCGCCAGAGATATGCGCCATCACCGAATGCTCCATGACAACCACCGTCCTAAGTGTCCCGGCAAGGTCGGCATGCGCTACTTCCACCGTCCCCGCAACAAGTTTTACTGCCCCACCGTCGACGCCGACCGCTTCTGATCCCTCGGCCCCGACGACATCAAGGATCCCGCCACAGCTTGTGACGACAGCTCTGCCCTCTTGACCGGTGTCACCCCGTCTTGCTACTCCGAAATTCTCAGGCAGAACGCCTTCACCGGTTGTCCCCGTTATTAAACCCCTGTTGTTGAAGGAATTCTCCCTCGAGCCCCCTTTGAAGCGACGGGAATCTTCAGCGGCCGCTCGATGACCGAAGAACTCGCAGACTGCTGTTTTCCTCCTTGCCCTCCTCCAAGCCCGTGGCATCCTCTTGAGGATGGCCTCCGAGGCGGAGGCCCTGGCGGGGGAACACCTTAGAGAGGAATCGGGGGGCTGGAGACGGCAAAGACCTGCGTGGAGGACGCTCGGAGTTGGCAGGGGCACCGATGGAGTGGCTGAGTAGCTAAGCTCTCAGACGAAGGAAAGGTGTCATCCTTCAGGTGAGGTAAAGCCCCCGAAGGAAGGGTGGGGGGGTTAAATAGGCAGCGGATATCACCGCAATTATGGTGGCGAGTGTCCCTAGACCAACCGGTGCTCACCACGTGTCCCGCGTGTCCCACTCACCGCTACCGAGGGTTGACTGTTCGCAAACTTTCATGGCGTGACGCTTGGGATCACGTCCCGATGGGGCTTCCGAAAAGACTCTTCGGGTCACCCTAATCGGAAAAAGGGCTCCGGCATGCGCGCATTAAATGCCGACATACCCAAGGATGGTTGCGCACGGACGTCAGGGGGAGAACTTCGGCTGCGACAATCTCTCCGTACTTCCTTCATTCGAAATTCAAACTCGGAAGTGGGGGGACTGGTGTTGGGTATAAAATTCCCTCAGCCGAAGTTCTTGGCGGGATCGACCCTCTGTACTTTCGACTACTGTTGGTGAACTCCCGTCGCTCCGTCCACGACTTCTACTGCAAGGAAGACTCCGCCCGGACTCCTACGGGAGCCGGGCTCCGTCCACGACTTCTGCTGCAAGGAAGACTCCGCCCGGACTCCTACGGGAGCCGGGCTCCATCCACGACTTCTGCTGCAAGGACTCCGCCTGGACTCCTACGGGAGCCGGGCTCCGTCCACGACTTCTGCTGCAAGGACTCCGCCCGGACTCCTACGGGAGCCGGGCTCCGTCCACGACTTCTGCTGCAAGGAGGACTCCGCCCGAACTCCTACGGGAGCCGGGCTCCGTCCACGACTTCTACTGCAAGGAAGACTCCGCCCGAACTCCTACGGGAGCCGGGCTCCGTCCACGACTTCTACTGCAAGGAAGACTCTGTCCGGACTCCTACGGGAACCGGGCTTCGTCCACGACTTCTACTGCAAGGAGGACTCCGCCCGGACTCCTACGGGAGCCGGGCTCCGTCCACGACTTCTACTGCAAGGAAGACTCTGCCCGGACTCCTACGGGAGTCGGACTCCGTCCACGACTTCTACTGCAAGGAAGACTCCACCCGGACTCCTACGGGAGCCGGACTCCGTCACCAACTTCAACTGCTGGTAAGCCTTGTCCGGACTCCTACAGGAGCCGGACTTCGCCTTTGATTTCAATTGCAGGAAGACTCCGCCCGGGCTCCTACGGGAGCCGGACTCCGCCTACGACCCCAACTGCAAGTAGAGTGCGTCCGGACTTCTACGAGAGTCAGACTCCGTCTTCTATTCCGACTGCGGGAAGACCTCGCCCAAACTCCTATGGGTACCGGACCTCGCCACCGACTCCAACCGAGCTTCGGCCGACAAGTCTGGACCCTGCGTAGCTCCATTACTCCCCGACAGGCCGTATTAACGACCACGACTCTGCTCCACTCCCTGCGGTGGACCCTGCGTAGCTCCATTACTCCCCGACAGACCGTATTAACGGCCACGACTCTGCTCCACTCCCTGCGGCAGATTCTGTGCGATTCCACCACTCCCTGACGAGTCACGACAGCGGACGCCGCTCCACTCCCCGTAACTGATTCCACGTGGCGAGCCACGGCGATAGCCACGATCCCGCTCCACTACCCTCCGCAATAAATTCCTCCTGGTTCTGGGCGGCCCACGACCAGACGGTTTCAGGCGTCACTATCAATTTGTTGCCCCCTCCGTCTATAAAAGGGGAACCCCAGATACGTTATATAAGCTCTTGTTTTTACCTAGAAACTCTGCAAAAATTTTCGTTCGAGCGCTCCATTCTTGTTGAGGCAGAGAACTGACTCGAGCGTCGGAGGGTCTTGCCGGAGCAACCCCACCTCCGGTTTAGACTTCTTTTGCAGGTCCCGGTGGCGACTGTGACTCCCTCGACTCCAGCTTCTCCGACGCAAGTGGATTTTTGCACCAACAGATACTATAATAGAGATCATTGTATATCTCACTATCAGATAGAATTGAACCTATGGGATCACACAACAAAGGGATTAGATCTGGAATAAGCAATTGGGCTTATAAAGTCTCAATTAAGATCATTGTATATCTCACTATCAGATAGAATTGAACCTGTGGGATCACACAACAAAAGGA
Organism: Elaeis guineensis; assembly: GCF_000442705.2. Taxonomy (NCBI): domain Eukaryota; kingdom Viridiplantae; phylum Streptophyta; class Magnoliopsida; order Arecales; family Arecaceae; genus Elaeis; species Elaeis guineensis. The sequence continues at coordinate 40,073,483 of NC_025993.2, forward strand.
TTAGACCTGGAATAAGCAATTGGACGACAATCCTTGATAAGTTAGAGTGAAATTGTTCCGACCCATTGAAAAGAGTTTCAATGATACTATAATAGAGATCATTGTATATCTCACTACCAGATAGAATTGAGTCTATGGGATCACACAACAAAGAGATTAGACCTGGAATAAGCAATTAAGCTTATAAAGTCTCAATTGGGATGGAATAAGCAATTGGGCTAATAAAGTCTCAATTAGGATCATTGTATATCTCACTACCAGATAGAATTGAACCTGTGGGATCACACAACAAAGGAATTAGACCTGAAATAAGCAATTGGGCTTATAAAGTCTCAATTGGGTTTAGAGAAACTCTATTGGGTTCAAGCTAACCTTGCTAGCACATGGTTGGACCCAATTTTCTCTTTACGTTTGAATTTCTTATTTGATAAGATTAATTCAAATTTAATTATCTGCTAATAATCTAAATGAATTAGATTCATTGGGCTCCAATTGTTGGGTGCCTAGGATTTTGGATCAAATGAATTAAAAGATCAAGCCTTTAATTAATTTTCTTGATAGTTTTGATTGGGCGCCACTTGATTTGATCAAGTTGGGCGTGCCCACTCATTAGAAGGCGTGTGGAACCAGTATGGGGCATCCCATAGGTGCCATGTGGCATGTGTATTTGTGGGTGCAAAGGCTCCAATAGTTGACATCTAAAGGATCTCCCAAAGGGAGTCAAATGACTAAAAGAATGAGGATTCTTAATGCAAATAGAAGTTGTATTAAGTGGTTGTTTGATTTTAAATAGGATTCAAACCTTATGCCTATTTAAATGATCCTTTCCTAAGGCTTCTAAGCATTGAAATCCAGCAGCCCCACGCCTCCATAGAAGAGCCCACGCCCCCTCTCTCTTCTCCCTTGAAGATCCAACGCCCAAGCTTGGGCATCCTCCATCTTCCACGCCTAAAGGTGTTTGGGCGTCCCCCTTTGCTTGCTGGTTTTAGTCCCTGATTGCTTCATAATCAAGGGAAGAAAAGCAAGAGAAGAAAAGAAGAAGAAGATCAAGGAAAGGATCAAAGAGTTGATCACGATCCAGGCTTCGTTCAGATTCGCAGGCTGATTTTTCTTAGAGAAAAAAAATCAATACCAAAGAGGATTGTTCCAGACTGATCCTGAGTGGATATCCGTAGAGGCCGAGTGCTTGCGCGGCTAAGGAAGAACCTATTCTCTTCTAGATCCAAATTTGAAGAAAGGATTTGCGAAACAGGTATGTGATTCGATCACATATTCAATTTCAGCATTAAATTCAGCACATATTCAATTTCAGCATATGAAGTAGCTCCTAGTGCTTTATGTTTTATGCATGCATGATGTAGATTAAAAGGTGTTTTAATCTTCTATTCCACTGCGTTGTTTAGAAAAGAAATTTTGAAACATACATGCATGCTCCGACATGGAAAATCCAACAGAAACATGATCAGAACAAAATGATCTGGAATTACTGAGGAGAAAAATTAAGACGTGCCATGAAAGAAAGAACAAACTTATAGCACTATAATCAACCATGATCTGGGTAAAGTTCTTGTTACAATGTAAAATGCTCTGCAAATCAGAAGCAAGCTAATAAATGCCATAGACGGTAATGAAGGTTCTCACTTATCATACACTTTCTGCAAAGATACTAGGATAACAGTTACCTGTGGGTGAAGAGTACTGCAAGAAAGATTTCTAAATTTTGAGAAGATGCATTACGGCTGAAAATGGGTTCCATAAAATCAAGTTCAGATCTGAATTTGGTCAGATACAGATAGAACCATCTGCATCCAATTGGATTCAGATATGTATTCAGATAGAGAGAATTATTTGAATATGCATACAAATGTGAATTTCATATTTTTCTTTCTGATTTGGATTCAGATGTAAGAATACAAGTTTCTCTTGGATTCAGATTATGATTTCTAGATACTAAGGTATTTTCTCCACTTTGGACATATAGTTACTTAACATATTAGTAATAAAAAAACATCTTTTATTCAAAGTATCCATAGGGGCTTGCCTAAAATTAACATGGACAAACATATATGTTATGATGATCAAGAAGAGTGCTATTAATTAAATAAATTCTCTGTGCACAGTACTCATCATTCTCCTAATATTATAACAACATTTATAGGCCTACATTGTATAACCAAATACTGTGCTTACCGAGTTATGCTCAAAAATCTGATTTGCATACTGCATAAATCCAAATAATATGTGTCCCTCTAGAAACAATATGGATATGATTACAATTTGTACCTCTATCCATTAAAAGCAAATGTGGATATTTAATATCATTTTAATATGCATATCCATATTTGTATCTGCTGAAATAAGTATGGATATGGATATGGATATTACCAATATCCAACCAACATCCTACCCATTTTCAGCCCTAGACTGCATCACAGTTCTTCGAGAAAGAAAAAGAGGCACATAAACAATATCATGAAACAGAAGATATGCACAAAGATGGAATTACAAATTATATGACCTTTATAGAATATATGTGTTGGGGATACCCACCGACCGACCGACCGACCGACCGACTATCGGAGGGCCCGACCGGCTGGCGGCCCGACCGACCGTCTCCGACCGACCGACCGACCGACTATCGGAGGGCCCGACCGGCTGGCGGCCCGACCGACCGTCCCCGACTGAAAGCCGGGAGTGACCGACTAACAGACGCTACTGACGGCTTTTCAATAGCCCAATCGCCGACTGGAGGTATGTCGGGCGTATCCCTCCCGACCGACCAGACCCAGAGGCCGACTCACATGAAACTCGCCGACTGACGGAGGAACCCGACGCCACTCTGCTGGCCACCGACCAAGGGTCGGCCGTCTCCTCCCATCGCCGTACAGCCGCCGGACCCTGTCAGCTCTGACACGGACATGCGGCACAGTTCCCCAGGGGTATTGTCCCGCCGAGAGCGAGGTCAACCCTGGTGATTAGACGGCCACACGGCGACATGACATTTTCACGGCGGCTCTGACAGTCTACAGTGAGTTGACAGTTCCTCACTTATCCGCGCCATTAATGACGGCGCCATACCTAGCTCCACTATATATACCGGGGAAGGCAACAGTGCAAAGGGTCGATCCGCCCGTCTCTCCCACATACGCAGGCTCGCTCCTCCCTCTCTTTCCTCTCCCTCTCTCTTTCTCAGAGCTCTCTGTCTGCATTTCACTGTTGCCCAGTCACCTCTCTGACTTGACCGTCGGAGGGTCCCCGCCGGAGCCGCCTCCGGTCAGTGCGGACTTCCTTTTGCAGGTGCACGCTTCCCGGCGATCGGGCGGAGAGGCGATTGGCCGCAACAGATTGGCGCGCCAGGTAGGGGACAGCATGACAAAGACAAGAGCTCAACGATCGAGAGTCACTGGGTCGGCAAGGCGCTCTTCCCGCCGGGAAGAGGCCTCTCCACCACCACCGACGGCGGAGCCTAGCTCTCCGCATCCTGCAGTGACCACGGAGGCCCAGATTGCGGCCATCGTACGGCAGATGACCGTACTGACCGACGCAGTCAAAAGCCTCCAGCAACAACCGGCGGCCCGACCTATGCCTTCCAGGAGCAGCCGCCGACGGCCGCGCCGACCCCTGTCGCCTCCAAGCGAGCGCTCTCAACAGCGCTCCCACGGAGAGGAGGAGGGGCGACTACGGCGCGACGACCGACGGTCTCAGCGGCCCTCTCCCTCCCCGTTGGAACGGGCGAGGAAGGAAAAGCGGCCGCGTACACCGTCGGCCTCTCTTTCAGAGTCCTCCGGAGGCTCCACTCCTGGGGTCTCCCAGCATCGACGAGCGGACGACTACGAGCGACGGTTCGAGGAGATCGACCGCCGGCTCGCCCAACTGCAGATGGACGGCCAGAAGTCTTCGAACGACGTCGACTTCCAGACCGCCCAGCCTCTCTCTCGACTGGTCCTCGATGAGCCGATTCCCAGTCGGTTCAAAATGCCGAACGTGGAGCCATACGACGGCTCCACCGACCCAGTCGACCACCTCGAGAGCTATAAAGCTCTCATGATAATTCAAGGGGCAACCGACGCTCTTTTTTGCATCGGCTTCCCCGCCACACTTCGCAAGGCTGCCAGGGCTTGGTACTCCGGTCTTCGACCGGGCAGTATCCATTCCTTCGCGCAGCTCGAGCACTCGTTCGTGGCCCATTTCAGCACCAGCCGAAAGCCGCCGCGAACGTCGGATAGCCTTTTCTCCCTCAAGCAGGGGGAAAACGAGACGCTCCGACACTTCGTGGCGCGATTCAACGCGGCCACGCTCGAGGTCCGGGACCTCAACGAAGACATGGCGGTTTCAGCCATGAAGCGGGGCCTGAGGTCGTCCCGATTTACTTATTCTCTGGACAAGACCCTCCTCCGAACATACGCCGAGCTACTGGAACGCGCATACAAGTATATGCGCGCGGACGAAGGAGCGTCCGACCGACGCTTGGTCGAGCCCAGGGGTTCGAAGGAGAAGCGAAGAAAAGGTCGGGAGCCCGCCGAACCAAGCAGGCCCCCGGCCGGTAGTCGGCTTTCTCCACCCCGACAGATCCAAAAATCACCCCGCCGACAGACTCCGAGGTCGGTGCGTCCCAGGTATGACTCCTACACTCCCCTCTCCGCTCCCCGTGCGCAGATCTTGATGGAGATCGAAGGGAAAGAATACCTGCGACGGCCTCCGCCTCTGAAGGCAAAGGGCCTCGACCATCGGAAGTACTGCCGGTTCCATCGGAGCCACGGCCACGACACCGAGCGATGCATCCAGTTGAAGGATGAGATCGAAAATCTCATCCGCCGAGGGTATCTCGGCAAGTTTCGAAAGGGTCCGCCGACCCGACCGACTGCCGATCGACGCCCCCAGCCGACTGAAGAGGCACCGACTAACCAGCCGACGGCTGGGGTCATCAACATGATCTCCAAGCGGCTGGGCCCGGGGACGTCTGCAGGAGGAGAGCCGACGAAAAAGCCGCGCCCGGACGACGTGATTGCCTTCTCGGAAGACGACGTTCGGGGCATCCAGACTCCCCACGACGACGCTGTTGTTGTGTCGGCGACAATAGCCAATTATGATGTAAAACGAATTTTTGTTGATAATGGAAGTTCGACAAATGTTTTGTTTTACTCGACCTTCTCCCGAATGCGACTACCGACTGATCGACTTAGTAGGGTCTCCACGCCCTTGATCGGCTTTGCCGGAGACACCGTCACGACAGAAGGAGAAATCACCCTGCCCGTGACGGTCGGTACCGAACCACGGCAAAGAACGGTCTCCCTCATTTTCGCGGTCGTCCGAGTTCCTTCGGCCTACAACGCCATACTCGGGCGACCCGGACTGAACGCCCTCAGGGCGATCGTCTCGACGTACCATCTCCTTGTTCGATTCCCGACCAAAAACGGAGTCGGGGAGATGCGCGGAGATCAACAGCTCGCCCGACGATGCTTCCAAATCTCCGCCCAAAGCGACGAGACAAAGGATCCCCTGACAATCGACAAACTGGATCAACGGGAGGAGGAAGAGCGGGGTTCGCCGGCCGAGCAGCTCGAGGCGATCCCGATAGGAGAAAATCCCGACAGAAAAGTTTGGATCGGGTCTCAATTGCCCGACACCGAACGCCACCGACTGGCGGAGTTGCTGACGGCCAACGCCGACATATTCGCATGGTCGGCAGCAGATATGTCGGGCATCCCTCCAGAAACAATTACTCACCGACTCAACATCGATCCGACAATGAAGCCGGTGAGGCAGAAGAAAAGGTCCTTCGCCCCAGAAAGGCAGAAGGCCATTGACGAAGAAGTGGACAAGCTGCTCGAAGCAGGCTTCATTCGGGAATCCACGTATCCCGATTGGCTCGCCAATGTCGTCATGGTCAAGAAAGCCAACGGGAAGTGGAGGATCTGCATCGACTATACCGACCTCAATCGAGCATGCCCGAAGGATAGCTTTCCACTCCCGAAGATCGACCAGCTGGTGGATGCGACGTCCGGATTTCGACTGCTCAGCTTCATGGACGCCTTCGCCGGGTACAATCAGATCCGGATGGCGCCTGAAGACGAGGAGCACACCGCGTTCGTGACCCCCAAGGGCCTCTACTGTTATCGGATGATGCCCTTTGGATTGAAGAATGCCGGCGCCACCTACCAGCGACTCGTCAACAAGATCTTCAAAGACCAGATCGAGCGTAACATGGAGGTATACGTGGACGACATGCTGGTAAAGAGCACGCAGATCCCGGACCATGTTCAGGATCTCGAAGAGACCTTCCGCACCCTTCGACGGCACCGAATGAAGCTCAACCCGACCAAGTGCGCCTTCGGGGTGACCTCGGGGAAGTTCCTCGGATTCCTCGTTTCTCAGAGAGGGATCGAGGCCAACCCTGAGAAGATAAAGGCGATCCTCGACATGCGTCATCCGAACACCAAGAAGGAGGTCCAACAACTGAATGGAAGAATCATCGCTCTTAGCCGATTCGTTTCCCGATCAGCTGAAAGGTGCCTCCCGTTCTTCAAGACCCTGCGCCAGGCGAACGGTTTCTCTTGGTCGGATGAGTGCGAACGGGCCTTTGAAGACCTGAAAGGGTACTTGGCTTCCCCGCCGCTGCTCGTAAAGCCGCAGGTCGGGGAGACCTTGTATCTCTACTTGGCCACATCTTCTGAGGCGATCAGTTCGGTGCTTGTTCGGGAAAACGAGTGCCGAACCCATCAGCCCATCTACTACACCAGCAAAGTGCTCCACGGCGCCGAAGCAAGATACTCGGAGACGAAAAAGATGGTTTTCGCCCTGACCGTCTCCGCGCAACGGCTCCGACCATACTTCCAGGCCCATGCCATCGTGGTACTCACCAACCAGCCCCTGAGGGCCGTACTGCGCCGACCCGACACATCCGGACGACTCGCTAAGTGGGCAATGAAGCTTAGCGAGTTCGACATTCAGTACCGACCGAGGCCTGCCTTGAAGGCTCAGGTCTTGGCCGACTTCATCGCTGAATGCCCAACGACCGACCGAAGGTCGGGAGCTGAAGGCCCGGGACGAGATTCGGTCTCTGAGCCGGACCCGATCTCCACCTGGGTACGAGGCACTCCTCGCGGGCTTGAGGATGGCGAAGGAACTGGGCGTCGACGGCCTCCGGGCATTCTCCGACTCTCAGCTGATCGTGGGGCAGGTCAAGGGCGACTTCGAGGCGCGAGATCCGACCATGATCAAGTATCTTCAGAAGGTAAAAGATCTCGTGGCCCGCTTCGGGCATTTCGAGATCTCCCACATCCCCAGGACGGAGAACGCCCGTGCCGACGCTCTCTCCAGATTGGCAACGTCGGCCTATGATTCTTTGGGTCGAACATTTGTCGAAAACCTCCAACAGCCGAGCATCAATCGGGTCGAAGAAGTACAGCAGCTAACGTCCGAACCGAGTTGGATGGACCCGATCGTCCGGTACTTGTCCGACGGGACCAGTCCCGAAGACCCCACGGAGGCCAAGCGACTCCGATGGTCGGCGTCGCAATACGTGATCATGGACGGCCGACTCTACAAGAGGTCGTTCTCCCTCCCCCTGCTCAGGTGCTTGGGACCGACCGACGCTGACTACGCCCTCCGAGAGGTTCACGAAGGAATTTGTGGGAATCACTTGGGGGGCAAGTCCTTAGCCTTCAAGGTCTTACGACAGGGCTACTACTGGCCGACCATGAGGAAGGATGCGGCAGAGTTGGTCCGAAGGTGCGAGCCATGTCAGAAGTATGCCAATATTCAGCACCAACCGGCCAGCCAAATCGCTCCCATTGTCGCTCCGTGGCCCTTCGCTCAATGGGGAGTCGATATTCTCGGCCCCTTCCCACCGGCGTCGGGCCAAAGGAAGTTCATCGTTGTCGCCATCGACTACTTCACGAAGTGGGTCGAGGCCGAGCCCTTGGCGCAGATCACCGAGCGGAAGATGGAGGACTTCGTCCAAAAGTCCATCATCTTCAGGTTCGGATTGCCGCACACCATCATCACCGACAACGGACGACAATTCGACAACCAAGACTTCAAGGACTTCTGCGCCAGGTTCCACATCCGTCATCGACTAACTTCAGTCGGGCACCCACAGTCCAACGGTGAGGTTGAGGTGACGAACCGAACCTTGCTCCATGGACTCAAGACCCGACTGAACGAAGCCAAAGGTCTCTGGGTCGACGAGCTGGGCTCCGTCCTATGGGCTTACCGAACGACCCCCCGTGTCCCGACCGGAGAGTCGCCGTTCAGTTTGGCTTACGGGACAGAAGCTGTGATCCCGCTCGAGATTGGCCTGCCGTCTTCAAGGGTCGAGCAGTACCACGAGCCGGACAACTCCGAAAGTCGGAGGGCCGACCTAGACCTTCTCCCCGAACTGCGAAATGAGGCTCAAATCCGAATGGCCTCATACCGACAGAGGGTCGCCCGGTACTACAACGCCAAGGTCAGACCAAAGCTCTTCAGGCCTGGCGACCTAGTCTTGAGGAAGGCGGAGGTGTCGAAGCCCTTGGACCAAGGGAAGTTGGCTCCCAACTGGGAAGGACCCTACAGGGTTGCTGACACCTTCGGGCCGAGAGCCTATCGGCTGGAAACCCTTGAGGGAAAAACCATTCCCCGGACTTGGAACGCCGACAACTTGAAGCTGTATTGCCAGTGAATTCTGTAATCCAATTGTCGGAATACATCTTCAGTTTGAAAAATTGGAGTTCTAACTCTTCCACTACCGGTCGGCGCTCAGCCCCGACACGCCGACGCGGATCTGGCACCGACGACACATCGGCCCCTTACACGGACCGATACATCTACAACGACGGGAGCCAATACTCCTTCGACGACTCGTCGGACCTTCACAAAGGCCGGCGGACTCTTATGAACGGGAGTTCATGCTCCCTCTACGGTCGAATTTTCGGGCAGAATCCGTCGGCCGACAGGCCGATCGGGCCCCGACCGAAGAAAGGCAAAAAGCCCACGCGACTATTGTCGCGACTTCCGACCTAGCTACGGCCGGTCGAGGGATATTCGGCTTACCACCGTCTATCACACGACGCGACCTTTGTCGCATCTACGACTTGCCGACCGACTAACGGCCGGCTGAACGACATTCGGCTTACCACCGGGCGTCGGAAAACATCGAACCCGACGCAGGGGTATGGGAACCCGACTTACTATCGTTTCCCCGATACTGCGCCGGACGACGACTTCGATTGTCGGAACCCGACCTAAAGTCGGGACACATTTTACTCTCGGGGCTGAACAAGTCGCTGAAGTCCTACCGACTTGCGCGAGTTAGTGACTTAACTAAGTCAGCGACTAACGTTCGACATTGCAGACATGTTGGCATTACAAACAAGGGGAGAAAGTAAAGGGAAGTTTCATTCAATACTTAAAGAAACTTTATCTACAAAGATAAGGCCGAAGCCCGATTACAGGTCGAAGCAGAGCATATGACGAAACAAAACCGACTAATCGTCGGAGTCAACGTCCTCAACAGGACGACGATGCGAGTTGGTCGGCGGTTCTGCTCCGACTTCATCCGTCGGGGCCGACCGATCTTCGGCAACTGGCTCTGCGACGTCTTCGGCTTCCGCCCTGGTGGAGAGACCGTCCGACGCTGGTCCGGCCGCCTCCTCCGCAGCTGGGGCCTCCGACTCTGGCAGAACCACGCCGCTAAGGTCGAGTTCGGGGTACAAGCTCCGAACGGCTTCCCGGGCATCCTCGTACCCAACTTGGTACGAAAGGTAGCCGCTCTCCAAGAGCTCTTCGCGGTACTCCTCCGAGTCCCGGAAGACCTCGATCGCCCGACCCAAAGCCTCCTTTGCCGACTCTGCCTCGGCTTTGGCGACGTCCGCGTCGGCCTGCGCGTCGGAAAGGCCTTCTTCGGCCTTGGCGAGGTTCCCGAGACTTGCTCGGAGTTGCTCGCGCTCGGCCTCCAGCTCTTTGCCGACACTGTCTCGCTCGTGTCGGAGCCGACGGATGGTCCGGGACTTCTTGGCCGCGTCATCCTTCGCCGACTTGAGCTCCGACTCTAACGATGCCTTGGCCTCCTTGAGTCGGGAGTTCTCCTCCGAGAGTTGGGAGACCTCCCCCTCGAGTCGGTTCTCCCGCTCAACCGACTGCTGGAATTGGTCGACAAGGATGGTCTTCTCGGCTTCTAGCCCCGCGACCTTATCTCTCCAGGCCGCGCGCATATCCCCGAATTTCCGATATCCGGCCTCTAGCTCGGATATGTTGAAGACCAGCTGCACAAAAAGAGCCGACTGTTAGTGAGCCGAACTTGCGAAGCGACAATTAAAAACAGAAGGAAGAAGGGTTTACCCGAATCAGCATCGGATAGAAGGACGACAGCATGTCGGAGACACGCTGGTTCTTCATTGCTTCGATGTCGGCGGGAAGGAGTGCTTGGCACAGTCTCCTGGCCAAGTCGTGGTTGGCCAGGCCCGACGCACCCTCGGGAAGCGGAAAGTCGGCCGACCCGCCCGCCGACCGACCTTCGTCACCCGACGCCATTGGGGCCTTACCTCGGCTTGCCGTCCAGGCCCTGACGTCGGAGATAGACGGCAAGCTCGAGCCCGACCGAGTCTCGGCAGACGGCGCGGCGGTGGCATGCGTCGGCAGCTCAGGTTCGCGGACTTCCTCCCGAACCTTCGGAATCTGCTGGGCGGTCGGCGTGCCCCCGGCAGAGTCAGCCGCTCGACGGTCGGGCGAAGCAGCTCCCCCGACTGACGGTCCCTCGGACGGGACATCAACAAGCACTGTCGGTACCGACAGTGCGATCACCGGCTCTGCCTCCGACCCGGCTGGTTCGCTTGGCGGAACCACGCGGGGCCTCTTGGGAGGCTGCGACGGTCCGGCACCTGCCGCCGGCCTCTTCCTCACGGCGTGCTGACGTATGTCGGCTGCCGACAGTCGCGTCCTCGGCGGCATATCTGAAAAAGACGACGAAAGGTTAGAGCTAAAGAAGAAGACAGAAAAGAAAATGAAGGTGTCGGGAGAATGCAAACCGACCTAAACGGGGGACCAGGCTAAGGCCAGCGTCGTACAAGGCCTGCTCGGTGACGAGCTCGCTCTGCTTCGGCACCGAGATGTCCTTTAGCCGATGGAAGTCCTCCCGATCGTCGGCCTCCACCCGACTGTTCTCGTTCGGATCGGTACGGGGATTCCCCCAACGGGCGGGAAACCCCCATGGGGCCGAGGACGACACGAAGAAGAACTGGTTCTTCCATCCGTGGATGGATGTCGGAAGACCAGTAATAAAAGAGAGCCCTTTCCGAGGAATGAAGTACCACCACCCTCGGGCTTTAGGGTGGGGTCGGAGGACAAAGAAAACTCGGAAGAGAGAGATCCGAGGTTCGGTCGGCAAAAGCCGACACAAGAGGGCAAAGCTGACTATCAGCCGAACCGAGTTCGACGCAAGTTGTGCCGGGCACAGCCCGTAATAGTCCAGAACGTTCCGGACGAACTCCGGAATCGGGAATCGAAGGCCGGCCCGGAGATCCTCCAGATAGAAGGCCACCTGACCCTCGGGCGGGCTATTAACCCGACCATCGGCGCCAGGGGCGAACAGCCGAATCTGCTCCGGGACGCAGTACTGCTCCCGGAGCCGATCGACGTTCGGCCCCGAAAGTGAAGAAGCCTCCACCTCCGGGGACGACCGAGTGTCTTTGGTCGGCTCTCCCGACCGACTACCTCGTGGGGACGTCCTAGCCATGAGCTCAAAGAAATGGCAAGGAAGAAAGGAAAAAGAAAGAGGAAGGCTACTCTAGCCCTTGGAAGGAAAGAGTCGCAAATGGGAGACAGAGCGGAGAAGTACCTGGAGCGGAGGCTCAAGCGGGCAGAGTCTCGACTGTAAAAATGAGAGGAGTAAAAAACCATGTGGGGGTAACTTTGTATATATAGTGCTCCCCAACGGTCGAGATGAAGGCACGCACGGCAAAGACTCCCCAGATTTCGCCGCGTGGCATCATCAGGACCGTCCAACGGTCCGACGGTTCGACGCACCCCCCTTCAGATTGCGCCACGTCGCCTCCATCCGCTCCACCGAACGCGAGCCGATGGCCACACGCCACGTGTCGCGGCGTGACGCGACGTTTTGTCTTCCCGACGGGACGCGACGTTTGGAGTTCCCGAGGGAACGGCGGGAATGACGGTTCCACTTCCCGATGGGACACGACGGTTCCACTTCCCGATGGGACATGACACCTGGCACCGGTTTTATCGCTGACACCAGCGGGACATCCGGCACGGCGGGACGTCCGGCGCCGACCGACACCTGATGCTGATGGGACGAGACGCCTGGCGCCGACTGGATGTCGGGCGCCGGTAAACCTCTCGACATTTACAAGGCGCCGGACACCGTATCAATCGGCGGTACGGTCGGATCCTCGCGTACGACAAATCCACTCCTAGTCGCCAGCTCATCATCCGACTTAGGAGTGGAGGGGGGCAACTGTTGGGGGATACCCACCGACCGACCGACCGACCGACCGACTATCGGAGGGCCCGACCGGCTGGCGGCCCGACCGACCGTCTCCGACCGACCGACCGACCGACTATCGGAGGGCCCGACCGGCTGGCGGCCCGACCGACCGTCCCCGACTGAAAGCCGGGAGTGACCGACTAACAGACGCTACTGACGGCTTTTCAATGGCCCAATCACCGACTGGAGGTATGTCGGGCGTATCCCTCCCGACCGACCAGACCCAGAGGCCGACTCACATGAAACTCGCCGACTGACGGAGGAACCCGACGCCACTCTGCTGGCCACCGACCAAGGGTCGGCCGTCTCCTCCCATCGCCGTACAGCCGCCGGACCCTGTCAGCTCTGACACGGACATGCGGCACAGTTCCCCAGGGGTATTGTCCCGCCGAGAGCGAGGTCAACCCTGGTGATTAGACGGCCACACGGCGACATGACATTTCCACGGCGGCTCTGACAGTCTACAGTGAGTTGACAGTTCCTCACTTATCCGCGTCATTAATGACGGCGCCATACCTAGCTCCACTATATATACCGGGGAAGGCAACAGTGCAAAGGGTCGATCCGCCCGTCTCTCCCACATACGCAGGCTCGCTCCTCCCTCTCTTTCCTCTCCCTCTCTCCTTCTCAGAGCTCTCTGTCTGCATTTCACTGTTGCCCAGTCACCTCTCTGACTTGACCGTCGGAGGGTCCCCGCCGGAGCCGCCTCCGGTCAGTGCGGACTTCCTTTTGCAGGTGCACGCTTCCCGACGATCGGGCGGAGAGGCGATTGGCCGCAACAATATGCATCTAAAAATTCCAAGCAATTCAAAGAAGGATGAGAATACAGGTACAAAACAACTAAGACTGTTATCTATATATGCCTCATTGACATGAATGCTGCTAAGGCATGGAACAATATTATAAATCAGATTATGAGAATAATGGTACAACTTAAAGTTAAGAGGACAGCTGCTAGAAAACACAATAAATAAGAACTTTCACTAACGCCGAAAACTGAAATTTATAACAAAATAACAAAGTAACATTAAGATCTTACAGCCTGAACACTGTCACTGTTCCTTCCAATTCTTGTTACCAGCTTTCCATCACTCCATGTACCTGCACCACCCTGCTATGGATGAGTACTTCATAAATGATCGGTAGGAGAACCTCATCAGTAACATAAATTAAATTCACCAGTGATATCTTTCTAAAGAACTTTCTACATCTTTCTCAACAGAAACCAATAAGACTCCTTTGAAAAGTGATAAATATAAAGTAACCATACCATATTAATTCAGAAATGATCCAGAAGAAATTCAGAACTCTCTAAAACACTAAAGCATCTAAGAAGAAGTTAAAAGAAATTCTGAGAACAACTTAATGAAAGAGCAGAGCTCAACAGAACATGTAGAAAATTATAAAATTCAGATTTTATTCCTAAGATCCTTAATGATTAGTAAATGAGCCAAAAGAAGCAAAAACACTTTCTCATGTAAGAAATTAGCAAGAAATTAGAATTGGCAATCGTGTCCAGTTACGTTGACAATCATATATCAAGGTCCATAAAACACTGAGACAAACCCGACCTGACCTACCAGCAGATCAGGAATTCCTGACCCAAATACAGCCCATAGCCAACTCACAACCAACCATCTTAGCCATTTAAGGCCCATGCCAATTTACTTTTGGGCTTTATATTATATGGGTAGCTTTTTTTCATAGCTTTTGGACTGTTTTGCTGCAATTCATCTCTCCTTTTAGTTCTAAGCCATTAGATCAGTAGCCTAATGGTTCATATATCACATAAAATATGAACATCAACATACATATATAAAAATAATTGCATAGATTATATAACCCCCTTCTATGACCAGACAGGTTGAGGGGCCCTAACCAGAACATATCCCTACCTGTTGGCAGGTCAGGATTCGCTAGCCTGTCCCCAGCTTGCTAACCCAAGAGGTCAGTTTAGGCGGGTCAAGTCTGGTAGGGTAAACAAGTTGGGTTAGAAATTGCCACCTCTAGAAGAAATTATAATAGTAATGTGATTGTGAGTACAATTTGAGATTTTTCTTAATTACCTAGAGAATTACGCAACTTGGTTTATGAGTCAGCTACTTGTCATGATAAATATAAAGTAGTTCATGAAGAATGGTCACACACCAATAGGCTACATTAGCTTAAAATGCAACGAGCATGCAGAACATGCAAGCATTGCTCAGAAAGAGGAAACATAACATGAACAGATGGAACGCCATCTTGGATTGGCTGAGCAGCTATTTGTGACGAAACCACCATGCCAATCATACCCAGTTGCCCACACACAAATGTTAAATGAAAGGGCTCAGCTTCCAGCAGACTGCTGGACTCCAATGTTTTCCCATTAACATAGAGATGATGACGACTAACCTAAACAAGCATGGTTGACCGTATAGCTGCAATGCTATTGACAGCCAAGGTACAACCAAATCAGCAAAATGATGACAGAATTTTTGTTCAAAGAAAAGCAGGTAAATTCTTAAGACATACACACATGCATGCTAGAAAAGAGGCACATGCAATACACGTTACAGGAAAATATAGAAAAAAACAAAAGGAATATAAACTAGTCAATTATGTTATTATAAACTTAAAATAAACTAAATAAATATAGGAAAATGTTAGAAAAGAATTAATTAATATAAGGAGAACTTGATACATGGTCCTTTATGTGACTGCAATTTTATACTTAGCCTGTACACAATTAGTATTTCACATTTAGTCCCTTGGACAGTTGCCTACATTTTGCACACAGGCTTGTTCTTTTTATTTATCCCTACTTTGTGAATAGGATGAGCCAGATATTAAATATAAAAGGCCATCAACAACAAGGACTGGGTACAACATGTGGACTAAACATAAGATGACAGTCCATCCAATGGGAGATAACGCAAAGAAATATATATCAGAAAATAAAATGTACTAAAAAATATAATAGCAGTACCAAATAAATAAGAGAACATGACAAGAAAAAATTAAAAGGCATGGAATTCCATACCGATCCAAACCAGATCATTCGGGAGCCAGTCCGATTTGGCCCAAAAAAATGGAAAATGCCGGTTGGTTCGGTGCAGTACAGACCCGAACCGCACGAAACTGCATTGTTTGGGCCACTTCGGCTCGATTTGACCCCGAACCAAGCTGCACGTGAGGGGAGCATGGGTGGGTGGGTGGGGTGGGGTGTCTGGATGGATAACCTTTCGAAGGAAAGGCAGAGAAGCATTTGCTTCTGTCTTTTGTTCATTTAGTTTTGAGCCGAAGAAGAAAAAGGAAACCACCCCAACGATCCAGATTTTTTAGAATTTCATTAAAGAACCAACATATTTCAACCGGATTCAAGGTAATTCAACATCTTCTCACTCAAAATTTTTTTTCCCATTTTTGTGGACAAAAAAGGCAACAAATAAAAAAATAGGGAGAAATCATACCAAAATTTTTGATTTTGGCATGATTTTATTATATATTGTAGATCTTTAGACAATCTACACGATGACGCTAAAATCATTAATTTTTATTAATTATATATTTTTTAAATTAAAAATATATTTTTGAAATAAAAATTTATAAAAAATAAAATTTAAAAAATAACTGTAAAATCAAAATATTGTTTAGGATGGTTCAAACTATTTTCACTATGAAATTGATGTCCGATTGTGAAGATTTTGATGAATGATGCACATGATAGCCTAGGCCTAATTTTGAATAAAATTAAAAAATAAATAGCCTTTAACGCATGTACATGGACTTAGAAAAATATATATAACATCCATGATATGCTTCTATTTGAATCTAAGCTCAAATAAATTTTTAGAATGTTTGAAATTAAAACATATTTTTTTAATTAATTAAATAATAAAAAATATATAAAATTAGTAATACATTTTAGCTAATTTAGAAGTGTTATTTGAAGCATATAATATATTTTTCTGAATTTATGAGATTTAAAATTATTTTTCAATACAGAAAAAATTAGATATCAACAAAAGTTATGAAAAATTAGAAGACACTCGACGAGATATTATATCAACAGAGATCTTAAGATTAGTACATTGTTCTTTATAGTTTGAACTTTAAATATATTTAATGCATTGTTTTAAATTTTTTTTATTTTATTTCGAAGTGATAGAATCATTATATGACATAAATGAACATTAATTTGGATCTAAAATAATTCAAAATTTTAAAAAAAATTGATTAGATTCAAAAGAAACTAAAAAAAATAAAAAAAAATTGCATGCTGGTACAGAACCGGCATGCTAGGCCATACTGGCACTCAATATGGTACGATATCGATATCGTACCATATCGATCAGGAATCGATATGGGTATCGGTATTCGATACCAGCTCCAAAAACCTTGCTAAAAAAAAGTATAAACATGAAATAAAAATAAAGTAACAAAAATATAAAATAGAAATGAATAAGAAATTTTAAAATAGCAAATATAAATAAAAAACAAAGAAAATCATTAAAAAACAACAAATGAAAACATGAATAGGAGAGCAGTAGATAGTAAACGGAATATGGAATGCAGTTTCCATATAAAGTAGGGGAGAGCATGTGCAAGAGTCTTTCTAACAAGGAGGAAAGGAGGATTTCAGCATAAGGGAAAAGCTAGCACTGTTGGTACTAAGATAGTAGAATTACAGAAAATTTTACAATTTTTTGCAAACTTGCAATAAATTAATCGGAACAAACAAAGAGTAGGGAAAGAAAGACTCTGGTTAAATGCTCATTTTGAATTTGAATTTAAATAGTTTCCAGCAAGAGATGCAATATGTTTCCCTAAATTAGTAAAAAGTGGCGAATTTGTTTGACCATCCCTTATGGTATTTGAATTTCAAGACAAGGACAATAATGAGCCATTAGCTTGGTATTTTAAGTTTTCTAAATAAGAAAAGTGCAGTGGAAGATTGTGCAAGGATGAAGAGGGGGAAATAGAGTTAGGGAGAGAAAATAGGACCATGAAGAATAGAATAAAAGTGAAGAATCCGGCCCTGGGGTCAAGTGGATTGTGAATTGTTCATGAATTAGGAAAGGATAGTTGAACTAGGGAGTTGCCTAGAGAAAGGGGCAAACACAAAAAAGAAGGTATTATAGAAAAAAATTCATCCAAAAAGTTGATAAATGAAACCTATAAGAGAATATTTCTAAATGTAAAACTCTTTTTAATAAAGCACTAGCAAAACAGTATGTGCAATGTGCATTAAATAAAAGGAGATGACTTAGATAAAAAGAGGAAATAAACATGTGTATACAAAACAGAAATTAAGAAATAAAAAGTAAAAGAAAAAATAAATTAAATGCAAAAATACAAAATGCACTTAAAAACATAAACAGAATATGAAGCTAACAAAAAGCAAGTAAAATTTAAAATAGATAAACAATCAAAAAATTAAAAAAAAAAATAAATTTTAACTTTCCACAGCCATAACGTCATCATCTATATAGCCCACTATATTCAATTCCAGAATCTCTAAATATTCACATTCTATAAGGGCACTTTCTTATAAATATACTTGAACAAATATATTATAATAGAGATGTAACCAAGATTTTACGTCCCAATGGGACAAGGGGCATCCCAGCCATCCTGTCCCATCCGTGTGAGAAAACGGGACTGGGACGAGATCGAGACTGTGAAACCCATCCATACAGGAAAAGAAGAAGAAAGAGGAAAGAAAGAAAGGAAGATAAAAAAAGAAAAAATTGAAAGGAAAAAAGAAGAAAAAGAAAGAAAGAAAGAGAAAAGAAAAAGAAAGGAAGGAAAGAAAGAGAAAGAAGAAGAAAAAAAAAAGAAAGAAAGGAAGGGACTACAAAAATGAAGAACAAAGGAAAGAAAGTAAAAGAAAAAGAAAGAAAAAAAGGAAGAAAAAAAAAAGAAAGAAAGGAAAAATGAAGGAGAGAGAGAGGGAGGATATCTATGGAAATGCATAACTAAAATGGCTATCGAGATGGGATTGGATAGCGGGGCATCCCATTCCATGAAGATACAGGGACACTTCCATCCCATGAGAATTAAAACCTTGGGTGTAACCAAGCCGAGATGAGCTGAGCAATTATAGGCTCAAGCTCAACTCTATTCAAGCTCGAAACTCAACATAAGTTCAATCAAGCCTTAATATCCAAGCTCAAACTTGACTCGATTAAAAAAAAAAAGCAATACTAGAGACTAACTCGACTCGAATATCAACCAAGCCATAGTCGAGTTGAGTTCAAGCTTGAATTCGAGCCACAGTCATAATTAAAAAATATGGCTAAAACAAAATCTAACATAATATTATATTTTAAAATATTGAATTATAAATAAAATATAATATTATACATATATATGTGTATATATATTCAACTAAGCTCACAAGCCTTCGAGTCCAATATTTTGCTACTCGAGCTCGATAATAGTCGAATCAAGTCGAGCTCAAGCAGCTCATAAGTTGAGCAGCTCATTTGCACCCCAATATTATAATAAATTTGGAGATCAAATTGTATCTATTATTTCCTTATTGGCTTCCTTTTTTGTTGGGCATAAAAAATAGAATAATTTTTTTCGAAAAAACTCAAAGATGAGATGAGTTAATGTTTACAGACATTACTTAGGAAATGAAAGGAAGAATTTGTTTCCACAAGAGAATATTTTATGGAGTTTAAAGGTCTGCTAAAATTAGTTTAAGGTATTTTTTTGTCAAAAAAGTTGGCTTACAAAATTCCACTGGCAATTCTGAAATTCAACAACGAAACATGTAAATGGCAAATCTACAACAACAATTGAAACCTAGAACTTGGAGATTTCAAGTAAATGTATCCAAAAGTTGGGAAATAGAAAAATTTAACAATATAATATAGTGTTTGCTTTGATTTATCATTTAAAATCATGTAAAAAAGATACGACACTGACTTGTGTATATTCCATCATGTCTAAAGCAAAATCAATAGTTCAAAATTTTAACTATATGATTTATGATACACTTTAGTAGATTAACTCTTTTTAAATAGAGAAGGTAAGCCAAACCATCCCAAACCACTTGATTCGAGCGTATCGAGCCAAATCGATCAGCAACATTTGCCATGCCATATCAAATCAGGTGGTACGGCATACCATACCATACCATACCATACCGGTTCAATACCGCTATGTGGTCAGGGAGCGTACCATACGATGGAATTCTACATTCCTTCCAACTCCCTTAAGAAGCCCAATGCAATTATTAGTTCACATACTATCATAGATAGTGACAGATAAGGACAACAAGTTTTTAAGTAACGCTACTTTATTTGATTTAGATAGTCTTATACATGATTCATTATATAGTAACAAATATGTGTTATTTCCCAAAATCATTGCTTTTAAACCATAATTCTTTATCAAATATTTCTCAATCTGCTTCTTGGAGGAAGTCCACTGACTAAATAACATTGAAATCCTAAGTTAAACAACCACAATCATTGAAAAAATCACTAAAAAATAAAAAATTGAAAGAATAAAAAATTGAAAAAAAAGGAAAATGGCATACATGTACAAAACTAGCATGCCATTGCACACCATGTCGGTAAAGTACTGAACCGGCATAGTAGAATACTAGTCACCGATGAGTACGACACCCAAGACTGGTTCGACGAACCTTGAAATAGACCATCTTGTACACTTACGCTTAGTCCTACATCATATACTCCACCGGTGGTTAGTGTATCTATGCCTCTTTGCTGGTTAAATAGATCACCTTAACTTCCAACAAGAGATCATATTGTGTCCACTTGATACATAGCTACAAAGAGTCCAACAAGGTATGCTGGCTCGATGCCAAACCCCATAACAGCAATAATCTATTACTGTGTCAGTATGCCCAATCAGGGGCTAGTTGGGTGTACCAACACTCGGTACGGCCCCTACACTACATACTGGTTCGATACTGGTATGGTACAATCGGTATGCATTGGTAATAGATCAGTACGGCATTCTTTGGAGACCAAAACTCATGACATCTATTTCTTGTAATCTTCTAATCCCAACATAATATGTCACACTGTGGATCCTCAAGTTAGAAAGCATATCGTTGATTGAAGATCACTATGCTTTAGAGTTTAATGCTGTTAGAATCAAGGTCAGTTATACTATACTAAACCAGATGGTATGAGACATACCATACCGTACCAATTCAGTATCAATACATGGTATGAGGGGCATACCGATACTAGGTATGCCAAACCGGCCCCGTACTAACACAATAACAAGATGACACTGGTACAGAGCCTAGTACTAAGATGGCATACCTTTGGCTAGAATGTTTCTATACTAACATCCTCCTTTATAGACACCCATGTGTATCTAGTGAATTGGATGTATAAGTAGCTTTTCATTGCCGGTCCTCTTGATTCAACCTATTAATCCATTTCAACATGATCAACTAAGTCATAACACATCCAACTTCTACTCTCTCAAAAATTTAAGTATTTGACAATGTGTGCAGCTGTGCAAGTGTCCACACACAAAATGTTCACAGCATAGCAGAGGGTGATGTATATTTCATCCATGAGTAAAAAATAAATAAAACTACCAAAAACATTTGTGTGGCACTCAAAGATAGAAAAAAAATGCAGTATCTAATCTAATCTATTACATAAATTAAACATCAGATTGTTGGATAATCTAATATTTGGTTTTTCTTTTTTGTATGATATCAGCAAAATTTTGGTCTTTGTAGAATGTGGCCACATATTGGATTCCTTATTTTGTGAATTAAAATGTCATTAATATGGTTTTAAAAAACAGTTTTTGTGGCCGCCTATGTCACCCATTATGCCTATATGTCCCCATGGATATGCTGTACCTGGATTAGGCTGCACCAGGATGTGAATTGACCCAGATGGTGGATGCCAAGTGGCCCAGCCCTCCATTCATCTCCTCCTTTGCTACCTTACCTGTAATTTTTCTTATGTTTTCTGAATTTTATTGATTTATGTCTAATTCTTCATCTTTATCCATATATTTAAACATGAACTGCCTAAGCAGCCACATACTACGTACGCACTGCAAGCTACCTCAACTGCCTGCATACCATGCTAATTTATGAAACATTGGTCATCATCATAATTATTTAATGATAGAATTTAATATTAACTAAGTGGAATATAATCTTCCATTCCTAAACTTATAGTTCTTGAAAGTGGACAAGCTAAAGTGCTACCACAAACTTTTTATTGTCATGACAATTGGCAATAACCATGAATAATGGGCCAGTGCTTTGAAAGTGATGATAAAGGACAAGGTGAGGGGATTGGCAACAACTTGTCAAAATATCAAATCACTAACTACTAGAATACAACCACCACATCAGGACTCCAAGGTCTTCATATTCCATGATAACATTGAAGAAATAGAAGTGAACCGAGAGCATACCTCCCCAAAGCAAAAATTGCTCTCAGATTGTAGAACTCGCCGAACAACTAAAGCACCAATATCACGCCCCCTCTGTTCAACTGCTTGACCCCTTTCTATTAGGGTAACTTCTGCACCAAGTTCCCCAAGCACAAGGGAAGCAAACAAGCCTGATGGCCCACTACCAATGACTGCAACTTTTGGTTTTTTGAGAAGTGGAAGCTCATTAGAATCCTTGCCGTGAGTGTCTTGTCTCTCTTCCAGCTTGAAACCATTGTGGGTTTGTTTACAATCATGTAATATACGAATCAGATCAGCAGGAATGTCTTCCTTGGGCATATACTCTATGACCCCAAGTTTGGGTTCTAAGCGATAGATGAAGTCCCATGTGCGAGGTTCCAAATTCAGAAGTTTCTTTACATCCATGTCCACAGTATAAACAAACTGAGGTTCTTTCAGCACCTGCAGACACATCAAGAGAGTAGGTAACAAGTTATAAATAAAAAGAACCACAGCAAGTGCAACCTACAACAGCATCCAGCTAACAAAAACTTGCCCTTTTCATCAGGTATCATACTTACAAAAATTGGATTTCATGAAAACAAATGAGCAGAAGGACCTTAAGTCATGTTAAACAGTTTTATCTTTAACTAAATTGAAATTTAGTTGGAAAAAAGCTACGTAATTATGGTAATGACTTTTAACTAAGTTGAAACATGTCTAGATATACTGATAGAGGCCAGCACAATGTCAAATATAAAGGCTATATTCATCAAATTATATTACACCACACATGCAGACCAACTAGAAAACTAGCGAACAGAATCTACGAATGTCTCTCTCTTTGCAACTTTATAGAAAGAGAGGTTAAAAAGACAATACATTATTTAATCAACACAGTTTATATCTGAGATTTCTGCTTTCTGCACACTGATATACTTTTAATTATAATAGAAATTGATGACCAAAAACATCAGTGCAAGTCCAAACTGCCCTGAGTTCTTAGAAGTTTCTTGCTACAGATTCTCTCGGAACACATGCATTTGAAATATATTTTTTTTATCATATACTGTATTCACATATTATTCAACGAAAAAACTTTGCCCATTAAATTGTATATAGAGGGCACCTGCAAATTAGTATTTAAATTTTGTAGAATTGTGCAATATATTAAACTCTCTACCTTAAGATTTGTGGTATCAAAGTGTACCAATGTGAACAGAAGCCAAAGATTTGAGCATTACTAGATCAAAGAGGACCCCTTAAGTGCCTTAACAACCTACAAGCTACAAATCATCCAAACAAGACAAAAACAATAATCAGGCCCACAAATGAAAACTCAATTGTAGCCTGTGATGCCAGAACAAAGTTGTCAAATCACCTAGGTGGTCCTAGGCATTTACCCCTTTTCAGGAGACGTGGATTCTGTGAACTGCATGGCTTGCAAGCCACCATAACAGAAGTTGGCCATCCTAGCCAAATTGCCATGATAGGGATGGAATTGCAGAAACCGAAAAGAGGTTCCCATTCCCCTGTTTCGAGAACCAACAAGAGGGGAAAATCTCTTCCACTGCCTATTGGATTCTTTGCCTCCTTCCTACGTCTCTGCTCACCTCCGGCCAATGGGCCAATCTCCCATGACACCTACCAATGCTCCACTATTATTCTCATATGCCACAATCTAGGGATTAGAAGACAACCAGCTAACAAACCCAAATGAAGATGGAGAGATAGTAGGTGGAGAAGCTAGATGAAGTGGCCTAGTGTCATTTTAGGAAACATGCAGGAGGGTAGCCTATGGAACTATGGCTGGAGGTAAGCAAACAAAGCAATGACCAGGGGCTAGAGGCGGTAGGGCTGAGGTCGTCAGTGAGCTAACCAATAAGAGGAAGTGGATGAAGATCCTTCGCTATCATTATCACTGGCCTCTTCCTTTTTTGGCGAGCAAAGAGAACAGTCAGGGGGGAGAAAAGAAGTTGCCAGCAATCTAACCGGCAAGTTAGAGGCAAAAAAGAAGCAAGAGGGTAGATGGGATGGAGTTGTTTCTAAGTTTTTTTCTTTCCTAAAAGTAGAGAGACTTGCATGTTGGTGTCATGGAAGATTCAACCAACAATTGTAGGTGAGTGAAGGTCGAGGAAGGATGTGAAGGATCCAGCAGTCAGAGGCAACAAACCACCTTTGGTCACTACATTGAACAAGGGACATGGATACCACTATTTCAGTTTTTTGGTTTCTGCCGATCATTTTCTAGCCTGTTATTTAGGCTGAATGATCATCTTCCTTGGGAAGATTCACCAGGCTGCATGTTGCACAATGCCACAGCCCACTAAATGTGCACCCCTTTCAAGGCCCATATGAAATGCCCAGGCGATTGGGCTGGCACCAGCGTAAAAATATCATCATAAGTTAATAGAATTATACTTTTTCATTGCTGAGTCGTATACAATTCAAAAAGAATTACTTCAAAGAATATCTCATTGACAAACAAAAGTTATCAACCACTCGTGCAATAATGGAATCTTTAATTTGGTGGTACTTAATTAGTTAATTTTAGTTAATAATCTCTCTATAAAGTGATTTAAAAGTACCCAAGGCCTTGTAAAAATGTAACATGGTCAAGCATCTCAGCATATGAGAAGCAACTAAACATCTTTATATTTAATAAATAATTAGTTAAAGAATTAATTCTCTCGGTAAGTCATACAACAAGACACTTGTTGAAGACAAAAGTGGCCCCTAAGCTGCCAAGTGCCTGCCTATGTGCCAACGTCGGCACTTGGGCAGCTATCTCACTTGAAGGCCAGGAAGGTAGTCATAGCATTCAAGGAGAGTAGTAGTCATGAAGCTTTGCAAGAAGGTCAAAGAATGTAGTCAACCTCCTATACAAATTCCATCATGGAAACCATGAAAACACAAACAACAAAAGTTGTATACTCTATCACAACCTTGAGGGATCACTTTGTTGGAAATTAAGGAAAGCAAGCAAAAGATTATTGGAGACAGCTTTAGGTTGCATCAAACGGGAAGACCTCAGAAACCTTTCTGCGACCGTTAGGATGAAGGTCTAGAGTGCACAAATACTTCAAATTGTATATTTTGGCATAGCTCATGCATTTGGAATATCAATACAATGCAACACATCCCAAGGAAAAAAATAATATGGTTTTCTTTTACTTTATTCAATAGTTCCAGAGAATTGTAATCCTATTGGCAACCAATATACCTCTAAAGCCTCAAATGGTCAGTTTCTAGGATAACAAACAAGTCAAGGGTATGAAAGCTCTTATATTCATTGCCCCTCATCTAATGGGTGTGGTTATGATGCCTAACAATCATAAGATACATTTACTAAGGCTTGTCATGCCCATGCACTAATGCAAGTACAATTACAGTACAAGACTTAAAGTTTGGCTACTTTAATATTGGATATTGCTACTACAAAATAGATTTCTAAATTCACTTTTTTTTCATTCACAAAAAAAATTTAGTAATATATCATGTAACAATTTGTGTATAAAAGATTATGTTTCTACATCTACTATATAATTATTATATTTCGAGAAGAAGAACCTAATGGATTAGATGCTACCAAGTACCAACCCACAATTTTATGATGTTCGATTGTCATATAAGTTACCTCATTATTCCACAAAATCACACCTTCAAGCACAATTAAAAGGTCATTGGATGCCAACTTTTATAAATGTCTCGATTAGATTAAATAGCTATGCTAGCCAACTCCTTTTCTTGGTTTTATTCATTAATCATTACTCTCACATTATTTATTGAGCCAACTTGGATCAAATTGGTTAGATCCCTTGACCTTTTAGCATGTTTTCTCTTACATTGTTTAGTTGATTGTCAAGCTTTCCACCATGCAGCTATTTCACATTGATTGTATCACAAAATAATTGCATCTTTTTTTTAGTAGGGGAATTGGAGGCATGTTCCCAATTACAGATGTTGAGATCAAGGTTCACCATGTCGATACTCTACCCCATATTGGTATCGTTTTAGTACAAAGTCGGTACACTCAGGGGTCGGTTCGGCATACAAGGTTCAATATGCCTCCCACACCGAGCCTCAGTTCAATATCGGTACAATTAAGTTATGCTCAATATGGATGGTACACACTAGTATAGCGAACCTTGATTGGGATCAGGGTTTGCCGAACCATCCCAAACTAAGCAATTCAGACCGCACCAAACCGAACCAACTAAGAATCAGGACAATTTGGTCTTTAAACCTCCTGAGCACCTCCGACCCCTTTGTTTTCTCTCTCCCCCCTCTCTTTTGCCATGATCAAAGCTTTGAAGCCCCACCATGCAGTTACTGGTTGTTAAAGGCTCCACCAGTACACAACACCAATATCACCATTATCGATCAACATCAATGTCCTTGATCAACATCAATGCCCTGTACCCCTCTCTCCTCCCTCTCCCTCTTTCTCCCCTTCATCTGCTCTCCCCACCCCTAGTTCTCCTCCTAGAGTTAGGGTTAGGGTTTTCTCCCTCTCTCCCTCACTATTCTCCCGATCCATCATCTTCGGTTCACTTCGGCTCAATATAGTACATATTAGTACTGTATCAAATCGATAGCTAGTTGGTACAACCTCCAATACCAGTTTGGTTAACCTTAATTGGTATAGACAACTCAAGACATTGGTATCGGCAAGATATGGAAACTATGATGGGAAACAGAAATATAAACTAGTTGTTTTGTCAAATGCTGACTTTTAAAGAGCATAGGTTATATTTATAGGATAAACTATGCTTAAGAATACAAAAGACATTGAAACAAAAAAAGGACGCATTTAAATGGACAAGTAAAATGGAAAAAATACTTACATAGTTTAAAGACAAATTATTAGAGGATGAAAAGGCGAACCCACTACAAGGGGTGGCAATTGGGTCAAGTCAAATATAGAATAGATCAAAAATCTATCAACCCAAAACCAACCTATTTATTATAATGGGTCAAATATCCAGATCTAAACCTCATCATTTTATTAAATAAGTATCTACCTCGATCTACAAGGGGCTGAAATTAAATGGGTTAAATGGTTAAGCATTGTCACCTATATTTACCCCAAACTATTAACCCTAAACTAGACTCGACGAGCACAACATGACCCATTTATTCCACATGTCAAGTCTACGCCATGCAACACTAATCAGCTAGTGGCTGGAATATGTACAGATAACCCTATCTAACTTATCATGTCACCATAAAGGATATCATAATACATGACATAATACTTGAATAGGATATCATAAATCATAAACATAACACAGCACTATAATTTAATGGTAAATATCCAATAAACCCCTAATCCTTGTTTTCTCCTCTCCCCTTTCTACCCTCTCCTACCCTCTTCCTCTTCCCTTAATACCTTTCCTATCCTCCTCTCCTCAAGGGCAAAGTCATGATTCCTCTTATTGGGGGACTAATACCACATGCATACATATGCACATTAAAAGGTGTAAAACCTACATATCTATTTTAAAAGATGTAAAACCTACTTACAAAACATAAAATCATTATCAAATGAGAAAAAACTTTAGAATTTTTAGTTAATTGTTTTTTGATGTTCTGTCATGCAATAATAATCATCTAAAATAAACCAGGTGCTTAATTTTTTTTTGTTCAAATGACAGTCATTTTGTCAATGAATTATCACACACCAAAACATGATGCTGTGGTTCTCACAATTAAGCCACTGAAAAATCTAGGATAAGTGCAAGAATCAAAAGGTTGTAAGATACATGCAACCTTCTCTTTTCTTTTTCTTTTTTTTTTTTTTTGGTAAGAATGTAACCTTCTTTTTCTAAGTAAATTATGTTGACCTAGCTAGACTTCTATATCTATATAAGGAATACTTCACAGCTATAGGAATTACTAATATAAGGGGTAAACATTTTGGAAAAAGCAAAAATAAGGGGGCTTATTGAGTTTTAGGAAATTAGGGGCTAATCAATTGAGATTGTTAAAAGATGAACAAGGGAAAATAACGCCTTCGGGCATTGTTCTCAAGGATGAGGGGGTGATCATGGCCTCTATTAGCCGACAAGGTCCCTTATCCTCCTCAATTCCTCATCTCTTCTTGTGGATCCTACCTATTGGTGCACCTAACCGACCTCCAGCCACGTGGCAACATCGAGATCAACTCTATACCAATCTGCCTCCTATAAAGCATCACAACAGAAAAGTAACCTTAACTTACCAGCAGTACTCAAGACTAGGTTGGACAAATACCGAGGGTAAATACCGACCTAGTATCAGATGTCAGGTAAATCTCATGTTTACATCCAATCGACATCGGAAAGACATCGGGTTTTGACCAACTTCCCATAAGCGCCAGTAAAATCCCTGATCTGACTATTCTTCACATGGGTCAACCCATGATCTCTCTACAACTGGCCAATCTATTATAACCAACGGCTAACAAACTAGGATGGTTATCCACAACCGCCTAACAAATGAGATCATCCAAATCAAGTGGTTATCAACGGCCTAACAAACTCTATCAACAGCTTAACAAACTCCTCTATATAAAGAGGATAAGAGGACTCTCCAAAAGTAAGTCAGAACTAAACTCTTAAAGCTGAAACTCTACTGAACCATCAATTCTCCAGTTCCTCCACTGAAAGGAACTTGAATTCTCTCACTTCTTCTTCACTCCATTCCTCTTGCTCTCTACTTCTCCTTTTTCCACTATCCACGCTCGATCTTCGACTAACTTAACCATCTGAGGGTCCTAAACCGGAGGATCCCCCTTTGGTTTGTGAACTTCTTTGCAGGTTCAACCGACAAATTCCGCCACTTCGATTCGCCACCAAACTCCAGCTCGATATTGGACCGACCTTGTCAGCTTCACCTGGAGTATCGCAACAACATATTGGCGCTAGAGGAAGGGTCTTGCCCAAATTTTTGGTGGAAAATGGTGAAAGTGAGAGCACAAAATGATAGAATCACTCCTTACCCTTGCCATTTGCACCAGGAGGCTTGCTAGAAGCTGCTCAACCCCCAGTGATGGTTGATCCTCAGCAATTCAACCTTTTGATTCAGCAGGTTCAAGCTCTTACTACTACTGTGCAACAGCTCCAACGCACCACAGACCAGCAACAAGAAGCAGCCCCTCTGAAGATCTTGTCCCAGCATAGCCTACAACCAACCCATCAAGATCATCATCCTAATCAAACCATCAAAATCTCTAAAGAAAAGTCAGTTCCTAACGCTAGGAAGCAACGTTGGGAAGGAGATCTTGAATAGAAGATTCAAGAAATTAAGAAGAGATTGATGGAGGTTCAAGTTGGGAATCATTCCCAAAAAAAAGGAGAAAACTTCAACCTACGATCTCCTTTCTCTCAAAAAATTCTCAGTAAGCCAATTCCTTCTCGATTCAAGATGCCAACAGTAGAATCGTTTGATGGTTCTACTGATCCATTGGATCATCTTGAAGGTTACAGAGCCCTCATGATGTTGTAAGGAGAGTCTAATGCCCTACTCTGCCTTACTTTTCCTGCTATACTCAAGAAGTTAGCGAGGGTGTGATTTTCTAGACTCCAATCGGAATCTATTTCTTCTTTTGAGCAGTTGGGAAGACTGTTCATGACTTACTTCAGCAATAACCAACCACATCTGAAGAACACTGACAGCCTCTTCTCCATTCAACAACAAAAGGGTAAATCTCTCCATAAGTATGTGGCGCATTTCAACACGGCCACGCTTGAAGTTAGAAACTTCAATGAATCCATCGCCATGTCTGCTTTAAAGCGAGGACTCAGAAGTAATCATCTGATCTTCTCCCTCAGCAAAAATTTTTTGGACATGTATGATGAAATGTTGGCCCAAGTTCAAAAATATGCTTAGACTGAAGAGGAAAGCATTAATCAACAAGCAAAAAAGGAGAAGAATGGTAAAAAGTGACCCCGTAAGGAAGATCACGGAGCTTGACAAGAGGAGAACCTTAGAAGCCCACCTCGGCATTTTGATACCTATACTCCCCATCTGTTCCTCGTGCCCAAATTTTGATGGAGATCAAGATATAGGGATATCTTCACCGGCCAAATCCAATGAAGGCCCCACCAGCAAAGAGGGACAAAAATATTGCCACTTCCACCGTGATCATGATCATGAGACGGAAGACTGCCTGCAGCTCAAGGATGAGATAGAAGCTTTGATCCACCGAGGTTACCTTGATATGTTCAAGATCGGACGAACCAGGCTACTGAACTTCGACAGAAGACCGATGAAGACACTCAGCACCATAATTAGCCTACTGCTGGAGTCATCAATATGATCTTAGGTCTTTCCAGTGATCGAGGGGCAACAATTGAAAATCCTTTGTCAAAAAACAATGCATTGGAGATGTGACTTCATTTTCTAATAATGATGTTCGAGGAGTCCAAACTTATTACAATGATGTTGTCGTCATTTCTATGATGATAGCAAATTATGATGTAAAAAAAATATTCGTTGATAATGAAAGTTCTACTGATGTGCTGTTTTATGATGCTTTTCCAAAATAAATTTTTTAGATCGGTTGAAATTGATAAGCTCTTAAAAATAGGTTTCATCAGAGAAGTTTATTATCCGAAGTAGATAGCTAACGTTGTTATGGTTAAAAAGGCAAATGGCAAATGGAGGATTTGCATCGACTATACTGATCTCAACAAAGTCTGCCTAAAGGATTGTTTTCCTTTGCCAAGAATAGAGCAACTTGTTGACGCCATCTCGGGACATAAGCTTCTCAGCTTCATGGATGCTTCCTCTCCGAATGGTACTAGAAAATGAGAAAAAATAACCTTTGTCACTGAAAGAGATTTGTATGATTATAAAATGATGCTTTTTGATCTTAAAATGCAGATGCTACATACCAGCGTCTAGTTAACAAAATCTTCAAACAACAGATCGGCTGCAATATGGAGATTTATGTCGATAATATGCGGGTAAAAAGCACTGAAACAGATCGGCATATAACTGATATAGAAGAAGCCTTTGGGGAACTTCAAAAGCACCAAATGAAGCTTAATCCAAATAAATGTGCCTTTGGAATAACATTGGAAAAGTTCTTGAATTTTCTAGTAACTCATAGAGGAATAGAGCGAATCCTGAAAATATCCAATCACTACTGGAGATGAAGCATCCAAGTACTATCAAAAAGATGTAACGACTCACTAAACAAGTGGCATCACCTAGCCGATTTATCTCTAGATTGACTGAGAAATGTCTCCCTTTCTTCAAAATCTTGAGGCAAATCAAGAATTTCAATTGATCAGAAATGCCGGGTTGCATTTGATGACCTCAAAAAGTACCTCAACTCACCACCACTATATGATCAAAACCAGTTCAAGATGAGGAGTTATATATATATTTGTCTAGTTCTCCTAATGCTGTTAGCTCGGTATTAGTTCGAAAAGATGCAGGAACACAGAAGCCGGTCTACTATACGAACAAGCTGCTGCGGCATGCTGCAACCCGATACACAAAGGCAAAAAAGATGATTTATGCCCTCATTACATTAGTCCGACGTCTTTAATCTTATTTTCAAGCTCATTCAATTGTCGTCCTAACTAATCAACCCTTGAAATCAGTCCTACAATAGCCAAACACCTTAGGTCAGGTAGCAAAATGGACTATTGAACTTAGTAAGCTTGACATTCATTACCAACCTTGGCCAACATTGAAGGCACAGATA
Organism: Elaeis guineensis; assembly: GCF_000442705.2. Taxonomy (NCBI): domain Eukaryota; kingdom Viridiplantae; phylum Streptophyta; class Magnoliopsida; order Arecales; family Arecaceae; genus Elaeis; species Elaeis guineensis. The sequence goes on from NC_025993.2 coordinate 40,105,060, forward strand.
CTAGCTGACTTCGTCATAAAGTGCACTATTTTTAATGAAGAGCCGATCAAGAAAAGTCCTAAGGAAATTATTGATGACCCGTATTGGGTATTACATGTTGATGGAGATTCAAACTCCAAAAAAAATGGAGTTGGTTTGATTTTAGCCAGTCTTAAAGGTGTCGTCACTGAACATGCCTTGAGATTCAATTTCAACACCTCAAATAATGGTGCTGAGTATGAAGCCTTAACTGTTGAGCTTAAAATGGCAAAGAAGCTCGGGATCAAGAAACTAAATTTTCACTGATTCCCAACTTGTCGTCGGAAAGATACGAGGTCAAGTTGAAGCTAGAGATTCTATAAAGGCTCAATACTTGTAGAATATAAAAGAGCTGTCAAAATGCTTCATAGATCTGGAAGTGCTACAAATCCTAAGATCGGAGAACGTCCGAGCTAATGCCTTGTCACATCTTGCCACATCAGGATTTTCAGAACTCAATCAAAGGATCCTCATTAAATATTTGGAGAAACCTAGCATTGAAGTCCTATCAGTCCTGCAGGTCAGTCATGAGCCGAGCTAAATTAATCCATTGGTCGACTACATCACCAATGAAATTCTGCCAACTGATCCTATAGAAGCAAGAAGAATCGAAAGACAAGCTCCATGGTATGTTCTTTAGGATGATCAATTATACAAAAGATCGTATCTCTTTCTTTACCCCGATGTCTACAACCATCTGAAGTTGATTATGCTATCCGAGAAGTCCATAAGGAAATCTGTAGCAATCACTTAGGGGGCAGGTCATTAACATATAAGGTCATCCGACAAGGTTATTATTAGCCAACCATTCAACAAGATGCAGCTGACCTTATTAATAAATGTAACCGGTGTCAAAGGTATGCCAATATTCAACATCAACCTACTGTCAAGCTCATTTCTATCACAGCACCATGGCCTTTTGCCATCTAGAGAATCGATATCCTTAGACCTTTCCCAATGGCGATAGAGCAGAGGAAGTTTTTAGTGGTAGCTATCGACTACTTCACCAAATGGATGAAAGCAGAACTATTAGCACAAATTACTAAGAAAAAAATACATGACTTTATTTGGAAGTCAATTATTTGTCGCTTTGGTCTACCTCGAGTTATTATCACTGATAATGGACGACAATTTAATAACTCAAAATTTAAGGAATTCTGTATTGAGCTCCATATTAAACAAAGATTCATCTCGGTGAGACATCCGCAATCAAATAGGAAAGCCAAAGTCACCAATCGTATCATCCTTTAAGATTTGAAAACAAGACTTACTGAAGCAAAGGGGGTTTAGGCAGATGAACTCTACAATGTCCTTTAGGCCTAAAGAACTACACCCCGGGGTCCAACCGGGGAGACACCATTCAAGATCACCTTTGGAGCGAAAGCCATGATTCCAATAGAGATTGGCTTACCCACAATCAGAGTGGAACACTTCTCTAAAGAAAGTAATTCAGATCGGCTAAGAGCCAACTTGGACCTATTTGAAGAAACTAGAAAAAGAGCTCGGGTATGCATAGCTACATACAAACAAAGAGTGGCCAAATACTATAATGCTCGAATAAAACCAAAGTTCTTTCATAAAGAAGACCTTGTTCTTCGTCGAGCTAAAGTCTCAAAACCTTCAAAACAAGGAAAGCTTGCTCCAAATTAGGAAAGACCTTATCGGATCATCGAAGTAATTCATCCAGGAGCATATAGAATGAAAAACTTAGATGGTTCAACTATTCCCGCACTTGGAATGCTAAAAATCTCAGAATGTATTATCAATAGATCTTCAATAAAGCTTTTTGATGCATCAATTCTTGTCCAAACGAGATCGGATTATTCGACCAAACAAACGAGGACATCATGAAAATCAATTCTTGTCCAAACGAGGTTCGTAAAATTTTGACCAAACTAGGACGATTTAATGAAAGACCCGATCTCTCATCTAACTACGATGTGGGACATCCGATCTCCAAATTGGACCTCATGAATATCTAACGTGGGATACGCGATCTCCGGATTGGATCTCACAAATATCTAATGTGAGACATCCGATCTCCGGATTGGACCTCACAAATATCTAATATGAGACACTCGATCTCCAGATGGACCTCATAGACATCAACTTAATACATTCGAGTTTCGGCTTGAACTCTCAAATGACGTGCTCTTGAAAGGACAAAAGATACGACACTTCAACTCAAGTTGGAACCCCCTCGACTAAATAGAAGATCTGATCTAATACAACGTCAAACAAAGATACATCTCAACCTCAAAATTATAAACATAGGAATTATTAAGATTGATTCATTCTTAGTTGATCAGTCTGATTTCTAAGGTCAAATCATTTTAATATTATAAGTTGAATACTTATTTAACTTGACTTAACATTTCCTTAACCACATTGGCTTTATGATTAATCTGACCAAGGTCATGCTGGATTTATTTTAAATCAATTTATAAGTTCCCTATAAAGCAACTTGGATCCAGATCGAATTAATGGAGGTCGGATAGACCTGCTAAAAAAAAAGAGAAGAAAGGAGAAAAGAAGGAAAAATGTGAACACATTGGAGAAATATTGATTTCATTGATAAAGATTATGATTACATAAGCCCACATCGGGCTAGTACAAAAGTTTCAAAGAAAGCAAAAAATACATTCAAGATTTAGGAAGATCGGATGAGGAAGGTGGAACTTAGGAAGCTTCGGCCATCGGAGATTCAACAGTTATAACCTCAACTGCTAGGACCTCGGCTATTGGCGGGCAGGCTACTTCGATTGACGGTTGAGGAGCTGCCTCTACTGCAGATTGAGGAGTTACCTTAGTTGAAGGCTAAGGAGCTGCTTCAGCTGCAGGCTAAGGAGCCACCTCAGTTGGAGTAGGAGCTTCAGTAGATGCACCAACCGCCATTTCGGGAACCAATTAACTGATGTCGAAGTTCGGAAGAAGCTTCTTCACCAGGTCCTTATAGTTTTGGAATCCTAAGTCATAAGCTCCCTCAGCAGCTTCGATAACTTCGTCTTGAAAGGCTTCTGAAGCCTTATAATCCTTAACAGCTTTAACATTAGCCTTTTCTTTCTCCTAGTCAGTCTTCTTTTTTAATAATTCCACCCTCCTCGAGTTAGATTCAATAATCCCTTCAGACTCCTTCAACCTAGCTACCAACTCAGGGACCCGATCTGCCTCGGTCCTCGCATCTGCCAGTTTTTCCTCATAATTGTTGACCTTGCATGGCAAGTCCAACATCTTCTGATTTTTTTTCTTTTATTGTGACCAATTTTTCCTGTAATTGTTTCTTCAATTCCTCAGGAACCTTGGCCTCTTTGGCTGCTTTCTCTTCGATCGCTTTTTTGCAAGCTTACTCGGCCTCAAGTCCTTCCAATAGGGACTTCTTATTCTCATAAAACCAAATTAGGTATTCATGCAAAAGTTTGATGTCCAAAGTGACCTGCAGCAAGAAAATAGAAATCAAATCGGTAATTTGCCAATATAAAGAAGAAAAAGAGAAAGATTCACATCAATCAAGCCAGCATAGCCATGATTCAGTAATTGCTCAATTGAGCAATCCCACGTCTATGCCTCTAGATCCCTCTGAGGCATCACCGCACAAAGCAGCTCTCGATCGAGCCACGGTGTCTTAAATAGGGACATTTCAAAAGTGTTAATTGTTAAGCCTTCGGGCAAGGTAGATGATGAAGACGGCAGAGCACTTTCTAGAAGTTTATGTTGTTGCTCCAATGTCCGACCTGATCTTGCCGATGTCGAAGGAGCAGGTGAAGAACTTGCCCTGGGATGAGGAACCTCCCTGGCTGGAGAAGGACGGACCACCTCGACTTCAGACCAATGTGAAGATCTTGGCCCTGGGTCGGCGATCGGAGTAGGAGGGGAAGGATTCACCACTAAAGTAGTTACGGGAGAAGATTGGGGAACTGATCTTGGCTCCGAAGAACTTGCCCCCTAACTCTTCTTGGCGGCAGGTTCATTGCTCGATCCTTGCTTTCGCTTCTTAATCTCCATCATTCTCTTCGGATCGAACTTCATTGCTGCAACAGAAAAGTTCTATTTAAAAAAATGGAAAAAAAGAGAAGAAAGACATCAAACTTACCTTGAGAAGAAATTTGGCTGATGCCTGCATCAAATAAGGCTTGGTCGGTCACCAACTACGATAGCTTCAAAACCTTCATACCAAGCAGCATTGCAAAAGCCTCCTCATCCCCAAGAAGGACTTCATTATGAGAGTTTATTTGAAGCTGAAGTTTACCCCAACTACAATTAAACCCCCAAGATTTATTAGAAGAAACAAAGAAAAAATGGTTTTACTAACTATGAATAGAAGAAGAAAGATTAGAACCGAATTTACATTTTGGCCGAGGTGAAAAATACCACCAGTCTTTTTCATAAGGATATTTCTTCGGGACGAACAGCACCATGAAGAGGAAAATCCTAAGGTTTATGTTTGTAAAGTTACACAAAATAATGAAAAACTATGATCATCCGAATAGCGTTCGGAGTGATCTATGTTGGGTGGACCCTATAGAAATCAAATACACATTATTAAAGAAGGGAGGGAGAGAAAACTGAAGCCAAGATCGAAGTGCCTTATCATAAAAAGCGACAAATTGATCTGGAACATTAGTAACCCTATCATCCTGATCAGGAACGATTGCGTGGAAGTCGTCAGAAATCTGATATTCCATCCTAAGATTTTGAAGGTCAGCATCAAACAAAATGAATTCTTCAGTACCAGGACCGAAGTAATCCAAAAGCCCACGTATCGAAGATTCTGCACGCTGACTTGGATCACCCCGACCTGAAATACCCACTCCGGTGGTGGACCGAGGTAAAGTTTCTACCTCGGGCCCGATTTGGGGCTGGGTTGATCAAGGTACTTGGCCATCCCGACTCTTTTTCCCTATCTTCTTGCAACCTTCAGAAGACATCACCTACCAGAAAATGTCAAACAAAAGAATAGAAAAAGGAAAGAGCACCTAAGGGAAAGAAGCGCAGAAATGAATAGAAAAGGAAAGAAAACCCATAGGAAAAAAGGAAGCAAAAAACTTAAAATAGCCTGGAAACACCGAGGAAAAATGGAGAAAGATCACAGAACCTACGTAATGAATAGGGATGAGAGCTTTCTTCTCCGATTTCGACAGCATTGGCGACAATAAAAGTAGAAGAATACTCTGGCAATACTCCGACAATGCTTCCGCATAGCAAAGAAAGCAAAGTAACAACAAGAGCAGTGAACTGACCTATTTATAAAAGTAGTCAATGGCCCAAATCAACCTCAACCTCGGTAGATCAGTGACATTTGTCAGTAATCGAATGATCCTAAGGGAGGACCGTTCGACGCACCTCTTCCAGATTAAGCCACATAGACCCAATCTGTGTGATACTAGCAACAGCCAATGACATGTTGACAGATGGTAAGCAATTATTTCAGGTACGATCCCCTAAATAATAATGATTTCCTGATTTGTCGAGCCCTCGTGATGATGGGAAGATCTAATGGATCATTTTCAAAACAACATGTCATTTCGTACTTCTAAACAATAAATACCACTGAAATCAATGTACGGCATATTAAAATTTGGCAGCAAAGGTCAAAAATCATTTTCAAATTGACTTCCCACATCCAACATAATAAAAATCAATTCGGATCAAAGAAGTGGAGGGCATCTGTTGATACACCTAACCGATCTCTGGCCACGTGGCAACATCAAAATCAACAATATACCGATCTGCCTCCCTAAAGCATCGCAACTTAAAAGTGACCTTAACTTACTAGCAATACTCAAGACCAGGTCGGGCAAATATCGAGGTCAGAAAAATACCTAGTATCAGATGTCAGATAGATCTCATATTTACATCCAATCAACATCAAAAAGACATCAGATTTTGATCGACCTCCCGTAAACATCGATAAAATCCCTGATCTAACTATTCTCCACGTGGGTCAACCCATGATCTCTCTACAGCTGGCCAATCTATTATAACCAACGACTAAAAACTAGGATGATTATCCAAAACCGCCTAACAAATGAGATCCTCTGAATCAGATAGTTATCAATGGCCCAACAAACTCTATTAATGGTCGAACAAACTCCTCTATATAAAAAAGAGCAAGGGACTCTCCAAAGGTAAGTCAGAACTAAACTCTCAAAGCTGAAACTCTGATGAACCATCAATTCTTCAGTTCCTCCACTGGAAGGAACTTGAATTCTCTCATTCTTCTTCTTCACTCTATTCCTCTTGCTCTCTACTTCTCTTTTTTCCACTATCTGCTCTCGATCTCCAACTGACTTAACCATCTGAGGATCCTGAACCAGAGAATCCCCTTTTGGTTTGTGGACTTCTTTGCAGGTTCAACCGGCAAATTCTGCCACTTCGGTTCGCCACCACACTCTAGCTCGATATTGGACCGACCTCGTCAGCTTCACCCGGAGTATTGCAACAACACTACCCTTATGATCTTTACAACCCATCATCGATTGTTGCCTCACCACCACCTCTCTTCATTATCTAACAACAAACAAAATCCATTGCCTCGTTACCATCCATCCACATCACCTGAATATGCTACCATCAATTGCCACCCTCCTCTCCTCTCCTGCTCTCTTCTTTCTTTTCCTTCACTACATTGCCAAATTAGGTCTGAATTGATCAAATCAAATAAAAGAAGTGTGAGACCTCAGCAAATTGAATTGGCATGGTTTGGGTCAAACCAATTGATCCATGATAATAGAGGTTGATCCAACCTATTGTCACCCTTCCCTTACACTCTTGGATGGCTGAATGTAAAAAAACTAAAAAATGATAAAAAATAGATGAAGGTTGAATGTCAAAGTTAAGGAAGCATTGCATTTTGTTTTTTTTTTTTTATTTTGGTGGGGGTGGGGGTGGGGGGTGGAAAAGGAAAAGTGTCTTTAAGAAAGGCTACAACCAACACTAGAAGCTCATCCCAAATGGACATCAAACACTTTGGATGGCAACATCTTAAATACTAGTACAAAAAGCTGGTACTGGGTTTAGGCTGAAATGGTATAATGTTGGTCGACCCCATAATGATCCATGCCATGAGGATTTGTACCAGTCCCATCCCCAAAATGTTTTTTTTTTATTTTTTTCATTTTTTCAAGTTCTTTTGGATTCTATTTGGATTTTATGTATGATAAGGGTATCACGATGATTTTTTTTGTATTTTTAGTGTTTAAATTCTATTTTTCAATGAGTATGTGATATTCAGGTGTTGATATTGGCACTTATACTCACTGATCAATAGCCAGCAACATCTATAAGAGAACAATGACAAATGCAATACAGTGTTATAAAAAAAAAGTACATAACTTAGTTTATAACTCTGATCCCATATAAAGTGTTGGTAACTCTCGTGTATTAACAACAAGTGCAAGCCTGCTGAAATTTTTTAGACTAAAATTTTATTTATTTTATTTTTAGTAATACTTTAATCAAGAAATATTAATAATTTATAAAAATAAATTATTCATCAATAAAAGAAAAATCACCATGTTGTAGGGTGTTGTCCACCCTATGACGTATCCAAGTTTGAATTTAAAAAAAAAAAAACATGAATTTCCCTAATTTTTCTAGATTTTGCTAATTTTTGGCACAAAAAAGGTCCCTTGCTGGTCTACCTACATCCTCTTCCCATCAAGACCTTCCTCCATTCTCCTTTTGCTTCCGCTGTCTCTCCTCCCCCCCGGGACTCTCTCTCGTTCTCTTTGTCATGGCTTGGATAAAAAGGGCTCAACTTCCTTTCACGATATGCCTATAGGCGTCAAAGGACACCACCATCCCCTCTATCACCCCTACCATGTAATTTTTGAAATAAAAATTCATCCCAATCAAGATGCCTTCAAACCACACAAATCGAGGTCAACACCGAGTGGTATCAACCTATTTCAACCAGGACGCATGATAAGTGTATCAAACTAGATGAACCAGGCTTGTACTGGTCAATATCCACTGGTACTAGTCAATACTGATCAATAAATAAACACAACCAAGATGTCTTAATTTTATATGTTTCAAGAACCTAGGGGCATGCTAGTGCAATAATCTGGCCAAAACAAATACGCAGTCGGTTGTATTATCTTGTTTCAGCCAAGGAATTTAATCAGTACTAGTGCATGCCAACCATATTGTACCATACCATTACCAAATCAATGTGCGGTACAAAGGGTATACCGAGTGTCAACATGCCGAACCAGCTCCCATACCAACCGTTCCAAGATGGTAATAAATTGGTATCGATATAGGGTCAAATATCAAGACGGCATTCCTTGGTTTCAGCCAAGGTCCATCAAACTGGAATCGATACCGTGCCAGCCAGCTGGCGGTATGAGTCAGTACGGATCCGTATCAAACCGGTGCAAACCAACAGAGAAGAGAAGAAATGAACCGAGGAAAAGAGACAAAGAAAGGGGGAGAAAGGAGGGAGGGAAGGAGAGGATAGCTGGAGGAAATGTCGACGGTGGCCACGGGCAAGCCACAAGTGCGCTCGGAGAGCCACCAAAGCCTCTGCTTCCTCTACTAAATCTCGATCAAGAGAGAAAGCGAGGGAAGGAAAAAAAAAGGAAGAAAAGCCGATAGAGAGACTATCAGAGGGCCTTCGGCTGGCCGCTATGGCCGTCGGACGGTGAAATCGTGGGCTGCAGCTCCATGAGCGTGAAACAGACGATCGCCTTTATTTCATGAGATTTTTTTAAGTGAAATCAGTACACCCATTGCTGGCTTCACCGTTTCACCGGTCGTCCTTGTTCCGCGGCCGCAACTCCGCCTATGCCTTTTTCCACCATCCAATGGCCACAGCGGCCATCCGACGGCCTCTCTATCGGGTATGCCTCCTTCCAGTACCGTCATTCCCCCTCTCTCTCTATCTCTCTCGATTACACGTCCTATCAGGCAACACCAAGCCGTGGAGGCCTCCACACCGGCTCTCTAGCGGTGTCGTCCCCTCTTTCCTCTCCTCTCTCTCTTCCTCTCTTTCCCTCTCTCTCGTTCAATATTCCGATTTGGCCGGCTGAACCATCCGATTTGCGGCCGATACAACTCGAAATATCCTGAACCGTCTGGTTCGGGATGGTTCGGCAAACACTGGTTTCAGCAGTATCTAAAACACTATTGGATGTTAAATAATATTTGGTTCTTTGGCTGCATCTCATTTGGCACTTAGTCTTATTTGAGCCTTTTAGGTAAACTAGGCTTCCTATAACAAATATTATTAGTTAAATGTTTATGCAAATTCATTAAAAAAAAGAGCATCTCGATGCACAAGGCTCCCGCCACTGGAAAGTCTAAAGAGGGTCAAATGTATGCAGCCTTACCCCCATTTGTGCAGATTCATCAAAGACAAAAATTCTAAAGAACTGCTTCTTGGTGAGCTTTAATTGTGAGATAGTGGCAGATCCAAAATTTGTCAGAACACGCAATAGCCAAGCAATATAGTGCAAGCAGTGAATAGAGACCAAAGAAAATATAACAATTTATTAATGTTAACATATATAAAAAATAAACAAATAATAAAGGAAAGAATATATTGCAATTACCACTGCCATCAGTACTTTATTGTCATTACTTGGAGAACTCTTATTGTCCATAAGGTAGAAATCAGAAAAAAAAGTCAGCCAGAACAGTCAGGAAACAAGAAAAGGCCTGAAAAATAGCAAGGGCAGAGAGAAAAGGACATGCACACCTATAAGTCTGAGGCGCTGGCTGATGGTAGGAGCATTAAGAAATTCCCATATCTTTGTTTTCTTCTTTTTTGTGTGAAAGTGAAGGAAAAATAAAAGTGGCAAGAAATATAATAAAATAAGAAAAAAACTGAAAAACAGGGGAAGGGGGGAAAGCAACATGTTTGTATGTCACATGGGCTGTTGAGTTGATGCCTTGAGAAAGACACTCATCTTCGTCTTCTACAGACTAGAAACCTCCACCATTTCTTCTTCCTAGGTTTTAGGGAAGGGTCTATTATTGGAAGAGTTTATTTAAGAACTTTCTTTGAGATTTCAAGTAAAAGTGGAGATAGAGTCTGAGTTGTAGAGTGTTCCGTCATAACTCTAATAATCTTAACCATATATCTAAAAGATGGATTGCCAAGTTTAAGGGATGAAATTTCCATAAATACAGTACATAATGGTTGGTAACCACCATTCTGCATCTAGAGGAAATCCTCATAACAGGTACCTCTTGATTTTAGGAATGAATGACTCAATTCCTAAATGCATGTTGGTTCCTAAAGTATGGCATGTTTCTCAGCATGGCATGTTTCTCAGCCATGTTCTTTGGACTCTGATGAATTTTGAAAGTTGCGCCCACCAACATCTCTATCCCTGCAACCAATAAGGTAAATATCCCTACCCACCAACCGGTCCCAAAAACTTAAAGCAGTCCTTCTCTTACCTAAATTTGCTTTTGGAACCAATTTCATCAGGGTTAATGTCAAGATAACAGTAAACCGGAGCATTTGTTAAAGCCTTCTCCTATCGTGCTATGTGGTCGATACCACATTGACTGGAAAAAGCTGGGATTTTTATGTTGAAGTATACAACAAAATATCCTAAGCCTTTAGCAACAGTCTCCCAAAATTTGGCAACATTAAGTTGGCAAGCTGTAGCAAAAATAAGGGCCTATAGAGGCAGTATGATACTTCAATGATCGAGACGAATAGAAGATGAGCAAATTCATAACCGATGGATGCCAAATACCTCATAAAGAACATAGGAGGGCGCTACTACAAGATACTATGAAGTTTATAGAAGTATGCCAGAATGAATGTGTGCATTATGGATGGCAAGAAATCAATATATCCTCAGCAATGTAATGATCGAATGTTCATCACAACAGAGGATACTACAAGTAAGAATAATGAAAATCATGGATAAATATATGGCACAACCATCCATATGCACCCACACAAATGCATACTTTTATTTTATTGAATTTGACGTCTGTCTGTGCCAGGATTTATTCCAGTAGTTCTGCTTGTACACATCATACACCATCATATATAATGTACACTCATGCATGCTCAAGTTAGGAAAGATTCTCCCAGCCACTGGAAAACATCTCAAATAACATGCAAACGTAGTGGATAAAGGTTGACCAAAAAGCATAATCATATATAATATACACTCATGCATGCTCAAGTTAGGAAAGATTCTCCCCACTGGAAATCATCTCAAATAATGTCCAAATGTAGTGGATACAAGTTGTCCAAAAAAGCATATGTACAAAGGCATAACATATTTTATAAACTTTAACTTTCTTGCACCAAAGAGCTTCCCAAAAATGGAGAAAAGATTGACTTTAAGTTAACTTGCTTGCATCAAAGAACTTCCCAAAAATGGAGAAGAGGATTGAGCAAAGAGTGCGCACGCATACATGTATGTATATATGTCTGTGCGCATGCAGGTGCACATCCAGTAAACTGACCTTTCTTGCATCAAAAGACTTCCGAACAATGGAGAATGCTTCTTGAGGTAACATGGCAGCAACCTGCCACAAGAAACATCAGCTCATGAGATGTTTTTGCAGCATAATGAGATAAAGTCCCATAACGTAAACAAAAAAAAGAGGAGTTACCAATGCACTAGATTGCAAAAGATCAAACAAGGTGCGAACTTTTTGTTTCTAGTCCAGCAAACAGACAGGAGATTCCCTTCTGATTGAAATTATCGTATTACATCACCATATATAAAGTGTTAAATTTGGTCCTACATACAGCTATCAAACACATCATGCTCCTGAAATCACCTTGCATGGTGAACCTTGTGATGGTTGTATCACCATAATCACTTATTTTCTACTCCCAAGGTCTCAAATCTCGATTATGCCATACTTCTGATCCCCTTCTTGCACACCATATTCAACGATGCCAACACGAGGTATCATCCAGGTCAGAAAACAAGGAGCAGATATGAGAGACATACTGTATCTCATGGTGCGTTGGTATGTGAACAATACAGATCGATATGTGACTTGTGAGATTCCAAACCTTGGTTACTCCCAAGGTTTAAGTGTTGGCCCACCATGCAGGGCTAGTACAGAATTAGGTCAGCATGGCACCTACTATTTTTTTATTAGTTTATTAATTACAAAAGGACTCTTTTTTCTGCCCTAGACATGGGACAACCCATGCTAGCAGCACTCAAAACCTTGGTTATTCCTAGACATGGCAGTAATGATCTAGAACATAGGAATGACAAAAACCATATTTTGTCAGATACAATTTTAAATAATTTATGTCATGTAGCTCTTGTTTCTGAACTTACAAACTGTCTATTCATAGATTCTTAGTTTCAACCTACTTAAATTGTTATTACTTCATTTAAATGCACAAAAAAACCAAAAAATGCTTATGGAACATATAATTGTTTTGAAAAGCATGACCAGAAATATTCACGTATATCTATAAATGTTAATTTGGACAATGTAAATTAGAATGGCTTTAAAAAAGCATGCAAAAACATAAGGTGATACAAAATACCAATAGAGGAACAAAAAATTATGACAAAAAGTATGCTTCATTTCATTAAGCAGCTTATCCAATTAGGCCTTAAAAAATGAGAATCTTATATGATGATTAATATAGCGGGTATTCAATTACATGATTATAATAAAACTACACAAATTTAAGTGGCAAGAGTAAAGATTTGATGTCTATGATTTTTTTCTTCTCTAAAGTCAAGTTGTTAAAGGTAAAAGAAAAAATCATGCAGGATATTATGTTGGCATCAGTTGAATATTCTTGCAATAGCAATGTCAGTTAGTAGCTAATCAAGAACCAATCGAACTAGCATATTTGTACAAAAGAAAAAAAGAACTAAACTCATAGGAAGACCTTTGCTTGTGTGTTGGAAATAGTGCATAACCTTTCCTTTGTTGGGGGAGAGGAGGGAGGGACTTTTCTAACTTGGATAGCTAAAATTTAATGATTTATTAAAGGAAGCAAATGTCTTACTAGAAAACACTCAGAAGCAAACGCATTCCAAGAATCTTTGGATATGAAATATGTTCCCTGTTGTATACATATTCTTCCTTGCAAGATGCAGCATCTAAGACATGATGGAAGACTTTTGCATTTCTGATTTGTATTACCATTTCAAACATGGCTGCAACCAACCAAAAGGAATGATGTCGGTACCATGGACTGCACCATTCCAAAGAAGCAAAGAGAGAAGATTTGAGGACACCTTCCAGACCATGATAACATTAATTCAAGATAATGACAAAGAAATTCTCTACTAGAGGAAGTGGGAAGAGAATAAAGTACATTACATTTCTAAGAAAGAGTTGCAGCAACCAGTCAAAGAACTTGAAGAATGATGATTCAGTAATAGGAATCAGCAGAATCAACTTACTAAGGAAAGAGGTAATAATGCGTCCAACTTTGATCATTATCATGAAAGGTTTCACAAAAATATTATCTAAATGGAATCTGATAATAAAGACTATAAACAGAGATTGTGGAAGTTTTGGAGAAAATGAACAATGCTTGAAGCAAATTCTTTATATCTTTCAGGAAACTGAAGATCACAATATATGAAAGGATGTTTAAGAAAGAGAAACAGTCCATGCAGAACAGATAGGTTTTATTAAAAGGACATGTGCTTCAAAGAGAACAAAATAACAACATAGAAGCACAATTAAGCCATCAGCATAGATGACAACTAAAAAGGGAACCATCAACCAGGACAAAGTCATGCCTACAAACCAAATCAGAAGCATAGTCTAAAATGGGAGAACCAAGAACTATGAAAGAATGAGCTGGCAGTTGGCAGTCAACAGGTGCAATCAGCTACCAGCACATTTTCTTTTTATTCAGTGGTTATTCACCACCACTCAAGTTCAGACCCGAGATCACTCATTTGGAAAGGAAGGTAGCAACCAGAGAATCAAGAAATTGGAGATCCTTAATCCAAAGAAATATCATCACAAATTCACAATCTTGAAATATGACACTAACTTATCATGGAAAAGTTTGTTATTAACAAAAATTCAAGAGAATTTTTGAAAAATTACAACAACCAAAAATGAAAAATAGAAATTTTGACTTTAGACAGTAGGACCAGCTAAGCATATTTAAATAAAGAAAGGTAAAAGGTAGAAGCTTCATATTTACTTAATCCTCGATCAAATTTTGAAAATGCTGTCTTTCATTAGGTCAAGTTATCACAAGGAAAAAAATCATTGATAAAAGAAGCACATATTATCAGAATTCATCAAGACTAAACAACAGAGGGGGAAAAGGAACCTACAAGAAAAGCCACTTATTTCCACTAACCATTTTCCCAAACAAAACCAATCATTTTCCTGTAACAAACTAGACCAAAAGGATTTTCTTGTCTATAAAGATAGTTTCTTCTAGTGCCCTAGGAAATAGGAAGACCAAAAGGAAAGTTTAGCTTATTAGTGGAGATAATGCATCTACTTGGCTATTGTTGCAGAAGGCACGAACCAATGCACCTACACAACTCTAGAAAAAAGCATTAGATAAACCAAAAAGCAGTACTAAAGGAGATTGTCACCTATCTCAGCAATGGGATTGCATAGAATAGGATGGCTTGCAAGCTATTTTTTCATATCTTACCAGCAATAGTCCATTGGTATTTTTCTGAGCTACTAACCAACATGGAGTAAAGGGGTCATGGAAGGATCAACAAGACCCAAAAATTTTCAAGCATTTCAGAAATTTAAAATAGAGATTAAAGAAACATGGAATATATCATGCAAGTACAGGAAATTTTTATCCAGGCTTCTGTGTAATTGCTTGAAGATTAAGAAATCTTCAGATGGGGGAATTCCTGTATTGCCACTGTTTGATGTTCAGCGTTATACTTAGATTCTATGAAAAGGAATCATAAATCCCTTTGTTCAATCAATTGCATGTTATTTCCCAACTCTAGTTAGATACTCCGGAAGAGCACTGTGTCATAATCATCCAGGCCTTCGAATCTCTTAACTTTTGTTCTAATCAAGCTTTTGTCCATTAAGGAGCATCAAACATCCGGACAAATCATCATGAGATAACGGAATTCTTTCCTACCATTGAAGGGGGAAGATGATATCAGTGCAACAAGAAAGTGCACATTTTAAAAATAACAGCATAGATTTAAACGTACATGTCACAGATCTTTTGGTGCAAAAACAAAAAGCAGTAAGAAGCAGTAGTCTTGCCTTATAAAAAGAAAGCCTACAGACAGTACAACTATGCTCTTAACCTGAAAAAGGCACAAATGCATAATATAACAAATTACCCTTTCTCCTTGGACCAAGCCAAGGCTAACAACTGACCTTCCAGTCCTCGAATTATGACTTCTCCAAGCAAGTTTAAAGAATCAGATTTCCGTCACGGTATAATGTATGCTTTCAATATCGTAGTCAAAATATAATATCCGGATATAAGCTCTAGATTAATCTGTTCTAGTCTGCTCAAAATGCTAACAAGACCAGATATCCCCTGTTTGACTAAGTTCTGTTAGATTTAGAAAGATCATTTTTTTGAAAAGTACTAATTTAAAGTATCCTCAGATACATCTCAAAATGCTAACAAGACCAGATATCCCCTGTTCGACTAAGTTCTGTTAGAGTTAGAGAGATCATTTTTTTGAAAAGTACTAATTTAAAGTATCGTCATACACATCCATTTTCTGCATTATTTGATGATTATGTTGAATTTTTTTAAATAAAATCATAAAATAAGGCCATAATCCAGAAAAACCCAAAATTGTTATTCACCAATGGATTACTTAGCTTCCAATTATGCTCCTTTACATCATACATACAAAGAATGTAGAAGAGCCAGAATTACCGGGAATTCGAGGACCTTGGCAATGGCCTCAAGAAGAGGAAGGGAGACCCCAATGAAATCCTTTCCAGGGTCCTTGTGGGCGGGGACGCCGAGCTTGGAGAGCCTCCAGAACCCCTCGGCGCGGTTCTTGATGTTATTCTGGAGGAGTGTTTCGTTCACTCTCCGGAGCTTCTTCTTCTCGGACGGGTACCTCTGCTTCCCGGTCCGCTTCGCGCACCGAATCGCGAGGCTTCTACAAGGAGACAACATGGGTTTCGGAGCGTTAAAATTAGGGTAGGGGTTCGGCTGCGAAGGGTAGAGGGGGAGGGGCGGGAACTTGACGGCCGTGGCCATATTTGGAGGAGGCGGCAGCTGGCGATAAGCGTTGCTTGCGGATATGTTACGGAAAATGATGGTGTCACCGTCTGCGAGAAGGCTGCAAATGGAGTTGTGATCCAACCTGACCGGACCCAACCTGTTTTTGAAGACCCGTGGGATCGCGTGGGGTTCCAACATTACACCCATTTCACATTTCACCATATAGGCCTATTTTAGATCTCCACCTTGGTCACCAAACTCTACCGGAATTGAATTCACCCAAGAGGAGTATTAAAAAGTCATTCCTTTTTCTCCTCTATTTAAAAAAGTGATCAAATTAATCTCACTATATTCAGATGTTAAGATACACTTTTTGATTTTTGATTTTTAATTTTTAAAAAATATTTTTAATTTTTTTTTATTTTTACTATTAAGTAAAAATAAAAAAATAAAAAGTATTTTTGGTAACTACGTTACAATAAAGCAAAAAGCAACGTTTGGAGATGACAGGTGAAAAGCTCGATGAGGGAGAAGGATTCAGGAAGAGAGAGAGAAGAAGATAGGGAGATGAAGAGCTCGACGAGGGAGAAAGATTTGGGTTCTTTACTTTTTGGTTTGGTGTTTTAGACGTACGGAAGCAAAAAAAAGTAGAAAAGTAAGTTTTAGAAAGTAAAAAATTTTTACTTTGCATATAAAGTAATTATTTTTTACTTTTTATTTTTTATGATATTATCAAATATTATTTTTTGATTTTTATTTTTTAAAAATTAAAAAATAAAAAAATATTTTTTTAATGGCTAACCAAACGCACCCTTAACTTTTTGAAATAAATTGTAGTTCTAAATAAACATTAATTTATAGAGTCATGTTTGACTCGACCTATTTGCAGTCTTGGTGAGGACAAAAAAATTAGTAGATTTTTTTTTTTTAATTATTTTTTTTGAAAAGGTTATTTATATTAGAACAGTGCTATGGTAGAAAGAAATCGCACGTCAATGTCTTTGCTTCCTTTTATTGCACATTTCATGAACCTGATTTAATAGGGAAAGGGAAAAAAGACACCACATTACTAGAGTGATTTTATGTTTTTTAACAAAGTAAAAATTTCAATTTACTAAAGCATTTCTACTTATATTATGCATTGACAATAATAACTAGCCCTATGGGTGCCCCCTTAAGCCTCTTTCACAGTAAGCTAGTTGATCCAAAATTTGATCGAAATCTCTTGAAATTTGAGCAACTTGAGAAGAAAGAAAGAAAGGCACACAAGCTAGTATAGCGTGAAGAACATGATGATACTGGGTGCCGATAGTTTTAGTATATAATTGTTAAGGTATTGTCTTCTAGCCAAACATGGTGGTGAGGGAGTCATCAAGTCACGAACGAAGGGCTTTCTAAGCTACTCTATACTCTGCATTAGTAAAGAAAACTACTTTACACACTCAAAGCCAAAGCACCATAGACAATATCTCTATAGTCCTATACAAAGAAGCTGATATTTATCGTCCTACCTTGGTGGTTGTAGGAGGCATCGAAATTGACATTAAAGACCTCATGCGGGGGTAGGGTAGCCAAATAGAAGGTAGATGATAGGCCTAGGGAAGGCCAACTACCGCAATGCACTAGGCTTAAGGTTTTATTACCGGATAGTTTGCAAGTAGAAAAAGAATTCATCATCATGCAACAATATCATGTGAGTTAATAAATATGGATAAGACCTTAGGCCCCGTTTGGGATTGGTGTTCAAGTCATCTTACTATTGATACCTAATTTTTAGAAATTGCTAATAATTACATAAAATTAGATATATAACTAATTTAAAATTTTAATATAAGATAAATTAGAAAAAATAATTAAGAAAGAAGATATACTTGAAACAAGTTATGTGAACATACTACCCTAAGAACGAATTTCATCTCCTAATGCCAGCTCATGATGTGATCATCCCTAAGATACAATGAACCCACTCAACTCAAAACCTCCTACCATGATTGCTTGGAGAACATCTGACCCAATAGACTCCTTTAGTTACCCAAGAAGGAGAGTAAGAAGAGCTTAGAAAAATTGAAAAAGAAAAAGAAGGAGAGTAATCTAATGACTCCTACATGTTATACATGTGGGAAAAGAGTGCATCATGCTTTTGAATTCCAACATGAAATAAAAAATCTTGGACCTGGTCTCTCATTGGAGATCTAGGTATATCCCAAGAGACCAACAACCTATAGCCCTTTGTCTCATTGTTGCTTTGTTTTGGTACTATTGGTGTGAAAGAAACTCTAGGATGTTTCTAAACAAGTGTTCCTCCTCCTCTATTGCAATTAAAGCTCTCAATCTATACAAGGATTAGTTGATTTTTTATTCTCAAAAGGACGTGTCAGTTTTCTCTAAGTTGTGGCATAATATCAAGGGATTTTAGAAGTTGTTGTAATTTATTCCCTATTCTTTTCGATGTTGATTCTATTTTAAAGGATAGTTTCTGGATAGGGTGAGGCTGAGATTGGTAATCTCTAGATTCTAATCCTTCTCCATTCTGGACATGATGGTTCACTTTTCCTTTTTTTGATCAAAAGTGTTGTTGACTGATGTTCCCCTTTTCCTCTAAACCAACTTCTGAAACTATTTTTACTCACTTATGCTTTGGGATGATGATGAAAACCTCACAACACTCTGTACATTTGCAGCTCCTGTGCTCTTTTATCTGATCTCTCTTCTAAATCTTGTTCAGCTCTATTTCTACTATTGGAATGATGATAAAGAAGCTTTGCAATACTCTATGGTTTTTGCTTGAGACTCCCATGTATTGTTGGTGGCTAAGAATATCCCTTTCTACCATTGTCCCTCAATTGAAATTCTCTTCTAATTCCTGAATTTTTTATTTTCATTTTGATTTTTTTTCTTCTTTTTTTAGCAAGCCCCTTCCTTTTATTGGATGTGTTTGTTAATCTATATATTCTGCTTATTTGTAAATTTTACTCTTATGTTAATAAATCCAGTGACTGATAGTGATATGCTATTAGTCTCCATCTTTCTCAAAAAAAAAAAAAAAATCCCACATGAATACCCCGTCACTGGAGTCCATCTTGTTAATGCAAATGTTGAATGGGATGGCAAGCAATAATTTAAGTCTCGATGGGATGGGGGCCGTCTCAGCCATCCCATCCCATTCTTTTGGGATTCTGGCACCAAGGATGGGTGCGGAATTCCGAAACACATTTTTGACCTCTGTCCCAGCTATCCTATCTTTATCTCGATCAGATCAAATGTCGGCACAGCTGTCCCGATCATATCTTAATTTTTTTTGGTTGCCAAATGCTGATGATACTTCGAACAAGCCATTCATTGCTAGAGAGAAGAAGAATGAAGAAGGGAGTACTAACTTCTTCTTTTTTCCACTGGTGCATCGGCATCGGCGTCGGTGCCGGAGGGAGCATAGTCTTCTCCCTTCGATTCTGATTTTTTAAAAGTAGAGTATGCTGAGAGGGAGGACAGCTCGAGAAGGAGAAGGGAAGAGAGAGGAGAGAGAGGAGGAAAGCTATCAGATTTTTCGATGAGGAGACAAGTCAATCGAGAGGGAGGAGGGAGCAGAGAGGATTGGAGGGGAAGGAAAAGGGCTTGGGGCCTTCGGACTCTGATATGAAATTTTCTCCCTCGATGCCATCCATGAAGGAAAAAATTTGATTCAGATCGGATCGCCATGATGCATCTGAATAGATTCCTATTCTAAAATTTTCATAATCCTTATGATTACCTGATATGCAGTGGAGATGGGATCAAGATCCTCAAAGATTTTTTGAATCAGATGCCTCACAAGATCTGAAACGTAGACCTTCTACTTCGCATGCACGCCAGGCACCGCAGGAAAGAGGGATGAAGATCTTTGCGCCTAGTCTTCAGGAGGGTAGCAAGGGATGGAAGATATCTGATCTCCATGCCTTAGGAACTCCTTGGATGGGATCCTCATGCCAAGAACCAGAATGCCAAGAACCCTCCATGCCAAGAAGAAAGGACACCTCCTTTTGTCGCACACACCTCTCTTATTTCATACTGAAATTAGATGTTATGTTCCACATGAATAAGAGGCCACCTCTTTTATAGATGATGCCTAAGATTATCTAACTAAATACTTAATTGGTTGGGAGTCTATTCAAATCAAATTCAAATAGGTTCTAATCCTTATCCAACTAAGAAATCAAGGGGAGAAAGGATTGAAGCCAATATTGGCGCGCTCACTATCTTACGCACGCACACAAGAGGAGGGGCGGAAAAACCAGCACCCCCTCTTTCTCTTGGTCAGCCAATATGAGAGAGAGTCTCAGGTATTTTGGACTCTATGGATCTAATCCATATTAGGCTCAATTCGAATCCAATTCGAACTAAATTCGAATAGACTGTCAATCCCAATCGGATTAAGATTCAGGTCCAAGTCTAATTTAAATTTTTAACCCAATTAGCCTTAATTAAATTAAACCTAATTAAATTAGATCTAATATGAAATAATCAGTACTTAAATTCAATGTCTCATAAACCCCTTGAATCATAGATCAGATCATTATCATCTTTGGAATTAAACCTGCACCTCATGTCCAGTGCTTGCTGGACATAGTCAACTATTTAATCCCATATGATCTCTAACTTAATTCTCAATTAAGCTAATCTATTTATTCAATCAAGTCATATACTTTTAAATTAAATATATAGATATTAGGTCAATTCTTTCCTACATTGTTTGACTTTGTGCGTGATTCTATAGGATCGAATACTAAGCTGGTAGTAAAAAAATTATTTTCTATACTAATCAAAGTTACCATCTAACAATGATTTTCGATGTCCAGATAGGTCGAATATTTGCAAAGCAATATTCAAGAACCTAGATGTATGGCTACCATATAATTCATCCCTTTAATCCTGAATGCTTAGGACGACCTAGGATTTGCTGTCAACCCTAAATGTATCATCCATATTGTATTTCAACCTTTCAAATCTATCACATAGACTATCCTGATCAAGATTTTACTAAATTAAAATAGAGTGATGCATTATCTCCTATAATCCGGAGAAATCAATTTTATCTTGATCCACGCACATACTTCATAAGTATTTGACTATATCCAGTAGCATTCCGTCACTAATTAGAAATGCAGATAGGCTAGCATTAAAGTACAATGAGTTGCTTGCAAGTTACCATAGTGATCTTAGGTTTGAAAGATACTTATGTCCATACCCTTCACAAGCTATCTTTGACAGCAGAGTGCTCAGCAGGTGAGTCACTTGTTCAGTGATGATGTACACTTATATCTCACTTATATACCATACTAGTATCTTCACACTTCTTGATTACGAGGACTAACAACCTATATGGCACACAATGATCTATACTTGACAAACGTCATTATCCTATTAATGACGTATCATTTGTTCACGAATATATTTGAGAACTATTCGATAAATTCTACTTTATCGATTGTATTATAGTTCTAAGGACTTCATCATAAAACTAAGAGTTCTATAAAGAAGATGTCAATATAATGAACATGCCAAAATAACTTTTATTCATTGATTTATAATTCATATACAAAGCTTAATTGTTTACAATAAGGCAATTGGCTTTAGGACATAATTTCTAACAACTCTCACTTGGACTAAAGCTAATTGGAGTAGTATCTTATACTCATCTTCTACTTATGATCATCGAACTCTTTGATCACGAGAGCTTTAGTGAAGGGATCAGTCGGATTCTTCTTTTCATCAATCTTCTGCAGCTCGATGTCATCTCGATCCATGATCTCACAGATAAGATGATAACATCGCAGAATGTGTTTGATTCTATAATAGAACTTGGATTCCTTAGCTTTAGCTATGGCTCCAGTACTATCACAATATAGTAAAACTAGACTATCAATAGAGAGAACCACCCCAAGTTCATTGATAAACTTCCTTAATCAAACAACCTCCTTTGCAGCATCGGATGTTGCAATATATTCTACTTCGTATACAGAGTCAACCACTATGTGTTGTTTGAAATTCTTCCAGCATATGACTCCTCCATTCAAGGTGAAGCTATAGCCCAACACACTTTTACTGTCATCATGATCTGACTGAAAACTGAAATCAATATATCCGACAAGTTTCAAATCAGTATCTCTATAGATAAGCCATAGGTCCTTAGTATTTTTTAAATACTTTAAGATTGTCTTTACAATCTTTCAATAATTTTTATTCCGATCAGACTGGTACCTACTCAGTATCTCTAGTGAGTATGCCACATCCGACCTCGCATATGTCATGACGTATATGATAGATCCCATTGTCGAGGCATATGGGATTCTACTCATACGCTCTTTCTTTTAAGGGATTGTTGGATAATCCTTCTTAGAGAGAGTAATTCCACGGCCTATCAGAAGATAGCATTTTTTAAAATTATCCATATTGAATCATTTCAATATGGTGTCTATGTAGGTGGATTGGGACAATCCAAGCAACCTTCTTGATTTATCTCTATAGATCTTCATTCCTAGGATGTAAGATGTTTCTCCTAAATTTTTTATGAAGAACTGTGACGACAGCCATAACTTTACACTTTATAAAATAAAAATATTATTTCTTATTAAAAGTATGTCATCTACATATAATATAAGAAAAATGATTATAGAATCGTTAGTCCATTTGTAGATGCAAGGCTCTTCTTTGCTTTTAACAAAGCCATACATTTTGATCGTCTTATCAAAATGCATGTTCCAACTCCTGGATGTTTGCTTCATTCCATAAATAGATCTGTTTAGCTTGCACACTTTAGATTCGTCTGTGGATGTGAACCCTTAAGGTTGTATCATATACACCTCTTCTTCCAGCTTTCCATTCAGAAAAATAGTTTTGACATCCATTTATCAGATCTCCCAATCTAAGTATATTGCTATTGCAAGCATAATCTAAATAGACTTGAGTAATATCACAAGAGAGAATGTCTCATCATAGTCAATACTATAACGTTGATGATATCCCTTAGCAATTAGATGGGCTTTATAGGTCTGTACCTTCCCATCCGCTTCTCTTTTCCTTTTGAAAATCTATTTACACCCTATGGGTTTAATTCCTTTAGGTAGATCAACAAATGTCCATACACCATTGATCTCCATGGACTCCATCTCGAATTTCATGGTATCAAGCCATTTCTCAGAGTCAGACCTTTGTATGGCATCCATATAGGTGATCAGATCCTCATCATTCTCATCTAGTTTAACAGAATCACCATCTCGGATCACATCTCGGATCAAGAAACCATAGTATCTATCTGGTTGACATAGTACTCTACCAGATCTTCTCAATGATGTCTCTATAGGCTCTAGATTTGATTCTCCAATTAAATTTGATTCTGTATGTGCCGATTTTTCTACCTCACGAACTTCACCAAGTTTGATTTTAATGGTATCAGTTCCTTCTTTAAGAAATTCTCTTTCCAAAAAGACTGTCTTATTGCTGATGAATATCTTTTATTCTTCAACGAGATAGAAATAATACCCTTTCATTTCCTTAGGATATCTTTTATCGAACCTAGATCTAAGCTTGTCTGTCTTTAAATATTTGACATAAGTCGAGCATCTCCAAATTTTAAGGTGTGAGAGCACTGACTTACGTCATGTCCATATCTCATGTGATATTTTATTGACAGATTTGCTTGGAACCTTATTCAGTACATAGCGGGCAGTATCAAGAGCACATCCCCAAACGAAGATTGAGAGATTCGCAAAGTCCATCATGGATCGAACCATATCTAATAGTATTCGATTCTTCTTTTCAGACATCCCATTATATTATGATATTCCAAGAGGGATCCATTATGAGAAAATTTCATTCTCTTCTAGATATTCAAAAAATCACTAATGAGGTATTTACCTCTTCGATCTGATCGAAGAGTTTTAATATTCTTTTCAGTTTATTTTTTTATTTTACTACGAAGTCATTTGAATATTTCAAATGATTCAGACTTATATTTTATAAAATAGACATACCCATATCTCGATGGGTCATCAGTAAATATAATGAAGTGATAGTATCCTCATCTGATACTTATGTTCATAGGTCCACATACATCACTATGTACTAGACCTAGAATATCACTGGCTCGCTCATCTTTCTTCTTAAAAAGTGACTTGATCTTCTTACCAAGAAGACAGAATTCACAGATTGGTAATAATTCATAATCATTAATTTTGAGGATATCCTCTTTGGTTAACCTGTCTATCCTGTTCTTGTTTACATGACCTAGCCTACAATGCCAAAGGTATGTTTCGCTGATATTATCTATTTTTGAATGTTTGTTTGATGTGTACATTATATTAACAGGCTGTGATAATAAGTATATGCCATGTTTCAATTATCCTCGTATAATTATAGTATCATTTATAATGATATCACAAAAATCATCCTTTATTAAAAAATTAAAATCAAGTTTGGCCAAAAGGCCTACAGAGATGATATTCATTATAAAAGAAAGACAATAATGACACTCATCTAACATGATAATTTTAGACTCAAAAGCAAGTTGAATAGTTCCTAAAGCTAGAACTGGAATAAGGCTTCTATCTCCAACATTCAGGAATCGCTTGCTTTCTCTAAACTTCTTACTGACCTGTCTCTGCAACGAATTGTAAATATGAATTGGACTTTCAGTATCCAGTACTTAGATAGTAGTATTACAGATAGAAAAATTATAAGGAGTTATTATATAAGTACCTTATGTTGCAACAGATTGCTTGTTTCTCTTCTTTAGTCTGTTTGGGTCAAGAGAAGCTAAATATGTAGGACAGATCCTCTTCCAATGACCCAACTTCTTGCAAAAGAAGCATTCTGCCTGGCTCTTATTGATTTTTGACTTTTTGCTTTGCTTCGGCTTTGGATCCATAGCATGACTTTTTTGTACCTTTTTGTTCTTTTCTCTCTTAGAGGATCGATGATTTGTTGATGAATCTCCCACTACATGCACTGACTTCTTCTGGAGCTAATGGTTCTTCTCGAATATCTGCAGCAATCCTAAGAAATCATAGTAGTTCATTACAGGCTTGGTCATTCTATAATGACTCAAGAAGGATAAGTGGGATTTCGATAGCGCGTTCAAAATAGCATCCTCGGCCAACTGTTCATGTAACGAAAAGTCAAGTTTGCTCAGACGTTCAATCTGCTCGATCATGTACAATATATGATCAGTGACTAATGGCCCCTCTCGCATACACACACTGAACATAGCATAGAAGGTTTTATACCTCTCAACATCCTCAGGGGTACCAAAGAACTCATTCAATATTTGAATCATCTCCTCTAGTTGTGCATCCTTGAACATACAGCTAAGCTCGTCATTCATGACCGCCCTTATGATGCATGTATTATGGTACAGTCATTGAGCCACTTTCGATAAGTATCTCTCTGCACACCACGTGCGTTCGCAGCAGATTCTTTAGGTACTGGATCTGTAAGCACATACAAGATCCTCTCATGCTCCAGGACAATCTTCAACTTTTAATACTAGCTATCGAAGTTGGCTTTGGTAAGCTTGTCACTGTCTAATAGCAAGTGGAGCGATAGTGTATTGGCCATTGCTGAAAAAAATCAAAGATCTATTAGTATATAAATTATTTTAATTCTAAAGATATGAACTTTAGTCTAAAGGTTCTCCCATTATTTTACATGAATTGATAGCCTCTGCCTTCAATTCAAGAAATTATATTAATCTTTTAGTGGGTACTAGAATCCACACAGACTGCATTCGGATCCGAGTATGGCTCGATCAATCTTTGTGCATCTATGGGTAGATTCTTAGCCAATTATTTTTTAAAATAATTTTTAGCAATTGATTTTGCCCCAACCTTCTCTTCACTAGGTGTGTGGCATCTCCATCGAAAATCTTAATTAGGTCCAACCATTAACATGACTACACAAAGTGCATCTAATAAATGAATGTCCAGACTCGAGCATGGCTTGGCCAACCTGACCATTGATTTGAAAAGCACATCAAGATGGTCATATGATGAATTATAATTCCAATACCCAATAAACACCAAGCATGTGGCTCCACTAATGCTTATTTAGAATATTAGACTTATTACCATGCACCTTAATGGGAGGCTATGAACTAGTTATCCCCATAACTTTATCATTTTAAGAATCTAATAATTTTAAAAAATTTGATTTAATATTTGAGAATAAGAGAAGAAATTGATCTACAAGTCATAAATCCTTCCACTTGTTGAAATTCGGGGTTTGTTGCATGTATATGTGTTTCAAAATTTTTATTTTCTAAACACCATAGTGGAGAATAAGATTAAAATACTTTTAATTTGAATTTTGTATACATAAAAATATAAAACTACATGGATCTATTTCATATACTAAAATTGATATATGTTGAAATTCAGATTGTGATCAAATCACATACCTATTTCACAATCCCTTTCTTCAAAACTGGATCTGGAAGAGAAGAGGCCTCTGTTAGCCACACAAGTATCCGATCTCTATGAGTATTTACTCAGGATCAGCCTGGAACAATCCTCTATAATCTGAATTTTGATTCTCCAAAATTCAGCGTGCTGAATCTAAACGAATCCTGGATCGCGATCAACACTTGATCTTTCTCCTTAATCTTCTTTTTCTCCTCTTCTCTAGAGTTTCTCCTTGCTATGTGCTGCTACCAGATGCTAGAAACTAGCAAAAAAGAGGCATTCAAATTCTTTTAGGCATGGAACTCCTTGGGATGCACATCCCAAGGAAGGGGTGTATAGAACACCCAAGAGAAGAGAAAGGGAAAGGAAGAGAGGGTGTGGGGAGAGCCTTTGAATGTGAGAAGCTGCTGGTTTTTATGCTCTAGGGACCTTAGAGGAGGTCCCTTTAAATAGGCATAAGGATTGAATCCTATTTAATCTCATAATATAAGTCCTACTTGCATTAGGATTTCTATTAACTTAAGTTATCCAACTTACATTAGGAAGCCCAGTAGGTGCCAACTATTGGAGCCCTTGCACCTATAATTAGACATCCTCTTTTACACCCAAGAGATATCTCATATGAAAACCAAAGGCTCTCTAATTAATGGACATGTCCAAATTGATCAAATCAAAGTGGCGCCCCATAATAACTATCAAGGAGATTCATAAGAGACTTGCACCCTTAATTTATATGATCCATAACCTTAGACATCCAATAATTGGAGTCTCATAAATCTTATTTATTTAGGTTATTAGCAGATAATTAAGTTAGAATTATCTTATCAAATAAGTAATCCCAACGGAAAGAAGAATTGGATCCAACCATGTGCTAGCAAGGTTACCATGAATCCAATAAATTTTTCTAAACCCAATTAACACTTCATAAGCTCAATTTCTTATTTCAAACCTAATTTCTTTATTGTATGATCTTATAGGTTTAATTCTATCTGATAGTGAGATATACAATGATCCCTATCATCATATCTCTAACTCAATCAAAGATTGTCGATCCGAAACAACCCTAGTGAGCTCTCACAATCCATCAGTGACACCTAGCAGTATATAGTGGCAACTCAGTAGAACTGAAATGAACCTCTAGGTATAGTTAACGTGTGATTTAATCCCTCTATCATGAGTTCCGACTAGATGGTAGGTCATGGATAAATCATCAAATCTCAACATCAGTCATATGATAGATTCGATTGGCTCAAGTCCAGATATGATGTCTATGAAAACTCTTTTCCATTAATCACTTTACTGTGGCCACACATTTTTAGACTTAGTCTCTTAAATCTCATAGGACTACTCCTCTCTATCAAGGTCGATAGATCCTATCTTGATGCACACTCCACTCCTACAGTGGACCAACTGTCGCCAACATCCACTTCAAGGACTTATTGAGATCCATATTTATGTGTCAGTCAAACTCCAGCAGTCTTACTATGAGTAGCAGTACCATTTCAAATCAAAGGACCAGTCAGACAACTACAGCATCGAGACAATCACTGACAATTGAATAAAAATTCAAGTGATCTCTCGTATGGTCACGTTCAGTGCCAGTTATTCTCTAACAACCATCCGCACTTATCGCCCTGTGTCTCTATACAGTAGATTAGAGACCCATCTATTCCAAAGAAAGTGATTTATGTGTCAGTCTATCTGGATCTATCATCGTCCTCATGATGATCCTATGACCGAAAGCCTTTAGGAATTAAATACATATCTCTAATTCTTAACACTTTGAGAATATGTATCGAAACTAATTTCATGGACGATTCAAAGACACGTTACACTTGAATGAAAAAGAACTTGCTCCTTTTATTGATTATATCAATATATTAAGTACAAAAATTGTGCTCTAAAAATATTACAATATGTCAGCCATATTGGCTTCTAGGACATACATATAACAATCTTCCACTTGGACTAAAACCAATTGGCCATAAATTTAAGTCCCATCTTTTCAAGGTGGACTTCCATTTTTGGATTGGCTCAACTGCTTAGTCAGTGGGTCTGTCATATTTTTCACGGAGTCTACTCTTTGCATCTTAACATGAGGTAGTCGCGTAATCGGTGCTCTATGTGTTTGGATTTCTGGTGAGACCTTGGCTCCTTAGCAAGAGCTATGGTGCCATTGTCTTTGTAGTACTGTGTCATGGCATGACATCCAGTTCTACAACTAACATTAAAATCAGAATTCATCCTACACATCTATAGCACACTCAGCCTCTATTGATCGATTACTCAGAACCCTTCTAGTAAATCAAATAAGAATACATCCTCGAATTGCAACTCAGAATTATCTCCAAAGATCATGAACAGATCCTTAGTCCTTTTTAAGTACTTAAGGATGTTCTTCACAGCTAT
Source organism: Elaeis guineensis (assembly GCF_000442705.2). NCBI lineage: Eukaryota > Viridiplantae > Streptophyta > Magnoliopsida > Arecales > Arecaceae > Elaeis > Elaeis guineensis. Next base: position 40,134,031 of record NC_025993.2, read on the forward strand.
CCAGTGCTCCTCGCTTGGATTCGACTAATATCTGCTCGTGATACTTACGGCAAGGATAATATCAGATCGAGTACATAGCATGGCATATATGAGGCTTCCTATTGCCAAAGCATAAGGATTCCTACTCATGCACTGAATCTTCTCAGATGTGGTCGGACACATCATCTTGGAGAGACAAATACCATGCCTAAGAGGTAAAAGACCTCTCTTGAAGTTTTTCATGCTGAACCTCTTCAGCACCTTCTCTATGTATAGCTTTTATGACAGGCCAAGCATCTATTTAGATCTATCCTTATAGACCTTTATTCTGAGAATATATTATGCTTTTCCTAGGTCTTTCATGAAGAATTTCTTGAACAACCATCTTTTGACCATGGTTAGTGTTGCCCAGCTATGCAACCCAAGAGGGGGGGTGAATTGGGTTTCTAAAAATTTAGACTTAATTTATAACTTATGATGAACAAGACAAAGATTTTAATTCAATATTAATTACCTGAAGCTGAATTGCAAGGATATAATAAAGAAATAAGGTAAAGCGATAAAGCACACCACAAACACAAGAATTTATAGTGGTTCGGTGCCAACCTTGCACCTACATCCACTCTCCAAGCTCCTACTTGGAAATTTCAATCCACTATACTTTGTATTCAACCCGAATACAAAACGTCGGAAACTCCGACACTAGCTATCCCAAGCTAGATCACTTATTTTTCGGGTACAAGTAAACCCAAAACACTTCGATTTCAGGTTCGGATCAACCTTTCCTTGTTTTGGAAATCCTCCAAAATCAAGAACAAAAACTCACAAAGAGTTAGAAAATTTTGAGTACAGATTAATACAATAACAGCTCCTTTAAATGAGCGAATATAACAATAAAAACTTTACTCAAATGAAGAACCCCTTTTCGGATTTTCTCAAGGTGGATGAACGCTTGAACGAATGCTTGAGAAGAGATTGATTGTTGATTGAAGATCTCTTGAAAGCTTTGAAAAATCTCTAGATCAAGTTTGAACAATAGGCTTGAAAGATCCTCTTGAATGCTCTTGCTTTTCTCTTTCACAATCTCTCTTGTATATTGTGGATCCTCTCTCTTTTTTTTTTGGATATTTCGTTGATCTCAGACTTTTTCGTGCAGATTTCGGATTCTCTCTTCTATTTTTTTCATTTTTGATTTCACGTTTGATCTGCTATTTAATCTGTAATTTCTTTCACCATTTAAAGCATTTTATTGCATAGAAGTAAGAGAAAACAATTTAGGCAGATAAAGAGCTGTTAGAGCAATTTTAGGAAGCATAAAAGGCAATTAAAATGGGCAAAAAAATAGCCGTTGCTGATATTTTCCGTCATAGGGGTCGACTCATGAGTCGACTCATGCTTCAGGGGTCGACTCATGAGTCGACCTCTGTTGCAAAAACCAGAGAATGCGTTTCTGGAAATTCTTGGCTCAAATCAGCAGGGGTCGACTCATGAGTCGACTCATGCCTTGTGGGTCGACTCATGAGTCGACTCACAGGTCGTGTCAAGCCAGAAAACTAGCGTGCCAAGGAGAATTTTTGCGTGCCAATCAGCTCACAGTGCCATGAGTTGACTCATGAGTCGACTCATGCACTTCAAACCTTCATAACTTCAAAAATATAAGTCCAAATACAATGAAATTTTTACCAATAGTTTACAAATCTTTTGTTCTATCAAGTGATACTATCAAATCAGAATTTTAGTGAAATTATGATTTTGTCCTTGAAGAGCATAAAGCCTTTTTCAATTTAAAATTAATTGTATCCCTTCAATCTGCTTTGTAATCATCAAAATCAATTTAGGAACAACAATCTCCCCCTTTTTGATGATGACAAAACACTTGAACAAAAAAACATTTATGTGAATCACTAATTTCAAAAGAATGCATTATAGGTGTATATGCTTGAAAAGAGTATGATTCTTTTGGCATGTGATATAAATGGTCATATGCGAAAATAGTTTGTCCATTTTCATAAACATTTGAAAAGAGTATTAGATCATTTTGAGTTTAAGATATATCAGAGTAAGAGAGAAAAATAAATTTTGCAATATATCAGAGCAAGAAAAATAATTTTTACAATATTATCAGAGAATATTTTACAATGTATCAGAGTAAATGTTATAATTTAACAGAGAAAATTTCACACTGTATCAGAGCAAATATCAGAGAAACTTTCACACTGTATCAGATTAAATTTTATCATGTATCAGAGCAAGTTAAAAAAAATTTTAGGATGTATCAGAGTAAATCAAATTTCTTAAGATGTATCAAGGTAAATTTCATAAGATATATCAGAGCAAGTTTGAATTTTAAAATATATCAGAGCATATAAAAAATTACTTATTTGCATTGTACTTATGATTTTGCTTTTTGTTTAATTTCTGTCTGATATCAATTTTCTCAAAATTTTTGTTTAATTTCTCAAAATACCATTTTTGTTTAATTTCACAAATTTTGTTTAATTTCTCAATTTTTATTTAATTTCTCCAAATATTTAATTTCTCCAATTTTTGTTTAATATCTCCAATATTATTTTGTTTAATTTCTCAATAATTGAATTGCTTTTTGTTTAATTTCTGTTTGATGCCAAATTACTGTTTGATGCCAAATTTCTCATAATTTGTAATTTTGCTTTTGGGGTTTTGCCTTTGATGAGTTGCTTTTTGTTTAATTTCTCCCCCTTTTTCTTTCATAATTTAGGGTTTTGCTTTTAATGAGTTGCTTGCTTTTTGTTTAATTGTTTACTTTCTCCCCCTTTTTGACATCATCAGACATGGTTAACTTTTTCTTTTTCAGAAATATTCTTTAATTTCTCCCCTTTTAGAGTATATCACAGATGTTTGCTCCCCCTTAATATAGCAATTATCAACAGCAAACAACAACAAAGAGAAGACAATATTTCAACAAGGAGAATATATATAACCATAATATGATCAACATCATTACAAAAGGTAGAAATATAAGCAAAAGATGATTCCATTAAAAACATAATTGTTTCAATACATAGTTCTTTAAAATAAAATTCAATCAGCTAATTGTCAATACATGGCCCCAAGGTATAGATCCTAGAACAAGATACTAACACCTAGGATCTAGTAAAGATCAAGATAAGTCAATGATCGGAGTTATCAGAGATAGGGTGAGGAGATGATGGATCAGAAGTGCATCCTCTACCCCGTTTGCCTCTGCCACGAGTAGGAGAGCGAGATGAACTGGGTGGCTGAGAATGCTGAGATGCTAAGGACTGAACAGAAAGGGTGAGTCTGATAGAATCAAGTACGTTCAGTGCTCTTGAAATAGATTGAAGTAGAGCAGTGAACTGAGTGGTAGCATGTTCACTCGATCCTCGAATTTCTTTCCTCAGCAATTCATATCCACCTTCTAGTGCTCCTCTGAGCCTACCAGCCTCTGCAGTGAGGTCTGTGACCTCAATAGTAGACTCCTGTGGCTGGGGATGGGCCAAAGCAAGGACTTGCCCCTGCAAGTCAAGAACTCTGTTAGTCAATCTCCAGACTGTGTCTTCAAGTTGCTGTATCCTGATGGATTGATCTGAAATCATCTGAAATACAGTGGAGATATGGGGAGTAATGGTCTGATCAGAAGAGGTAGCTCCAGGTGCAAAAGAAGTACTACTCCACTGGCTAGACAGTAAAGAAGCCACACGCTGTGAAATATGCTCGATCTGATCGTCAGCCAGTCTGAACTCTGAATGAGGTGCTCTGCTCTCTGGCTGATACACTGGTGTGGGTATCCTAGTAAACTCTGAAGGGCCAGCCTCAGTATCAGGAATGAACTGGGTATCTGGTGAAGCTGCCCTGAAGTCATGTACAGGAGAAGATGGACCTTCTTCTTCTACTCTGCCTTCAGTTCTATCTTCAGCTCTTATTTCAGCTCTATCCTCAGCTCTTTCTTCAGAGCCCTTGATCCAACCACCATCAGTCTTTGTAATTCTCATTCGGTGCAGGCTGTGTTGATTGAAAGTGTCCACATGTGAGAGCTTGGTAGGTGCCTCCCCCTCACAGCTAACTCCAAACCTCCTAAATACTCTAGTAAGGGCCATACCATAAGGCAAGTGTGCCTTGGATCTGTTCAAAGTTTCTCTCATGACCTCTATCATAAGTGCAGGGAGGTTCAGGGGGGTCTGAGTGATGACATGAAACATGACACATACATCTCTGCTGGAAAGTAAGTCATGTCTACCACTCCTAGGAAAGAAGAGCTTTGAAACTATCTGATGCAGCACCCTCATCTCAATGGACAAAATCTTTGCTTCTAACTTGTTTAAACTTTCTGAATAAGTTTCTCCTAAGATAATTCTGATCCCCTCTTCTTTAATTGGGAGTTCCATATATGAATATCCTTCACTAGGCAACTGTAATATTTCTCCCAAAATCCTAGAATCCAGGCAGATATCAATTTCCTTTACAGTTGAAGTCACTAACCCGTTTCCATAATGTAGATTCTGATAGAATTCTCTAACTAGGTCAACATAGGTGACTTCCTTAAGGGAGCAGTAGAGTTTCCATCCTTGG